>NC_056747.1:291097437-291164937 GCF_019279795.1 Protopterus annectens | reverse complement strand
TTGTGTTAGCGTTCATTTTCATAAAGATATGAAATCTGAAACTCAAATATATTTCATTATTTAATGACTTCAATTTTCAGAGATTTGCCAGGAAACGACAAATTTTATGAGGAACAGATGAAAAATATGAAGGAAAAATCTAGACATTCTGTGAAGATCTATTCACTTGAGAGTTATGGAGAAAGGAGAGTAAATATAGTTGGTCAGTAGAGGTTTTGTTAACTAGACAGCATGAGATGCGAAGTAAAAGGTTAGAGGATATAATAATAAGGTTAGACATATATTTGAAGTTCATCAAAAAAGAGGGTTAAGATCAATGTGTGCTGCTCAGAGATAGCAGAGACAGAATGTTTGGAAAGGGTTACTGATACAAGACAAAATGAGATTTGGAAGACAGTGTGGCAGAAAGTAGTTACAGGATGTGTATGAAGGTACAGGGAAAGGGGCAAATATGATCATATGCTCTGAGATTCAAGTAATTCCACAAGACCAGTGTTTAAGTCAGGCCCAATGGTATCTCAGACCCAATGGTTTAGGTGTGCTGGGAGATATTTTAGAACCAGAAGTTTTTGTATCTTAGGAACAGACAGAGTAGAATGCTTCACCTAGCTTACTGAACCTACTCAGATCTGCAGGACAAGAGGGGGCAGTAGTGCTCTACAACTTGCTGATATGGATGAACAATGACATGGGGAGAAAGCGCTGAGTTTGTCAGTACTCCTACTTGGGGGGGGGGGGGCTGCCAGATGGCCTCTTATTCCCATACTGATAAGGATGTGGACGATGTGCCCACACACTGAAATGGTTAGCTTTCTGTCAGTAGTGCAGAGACTCAGACACAGAAATAGATTTGTATTACCAAAGGGCTGTTTTAGAAGGGGAAGAAATACTTGTCTAAAAGATCACTTTTTTTTCTTCTGAGAGAAAGGGTCAAGTCTGACAATTGTAAAACAGCACTGTAGTATTACACTGCAGGGTCAATGCAAGGCTTAACACCATGATGACATTCTGTCTTCCTACATCCTCATGAAAAGTAGAAAAACTGTAGCTTTTATCAGCTTTTCTTAAAAGAAAACCAGTCGCTATGCATCTTTCTACCACCACTGCAGCAAATCTAGAAGAGATATTTGTTCAGAGGTTTAACATTAGATCTTATGAAAGGACGGAAAACTTACCATTTTTATGAAACAGCCACACCTGACTGCTCTGTTTTTCACATGCCCATTTTACATGAACAGTTTGTCCTCATACTTGGATTATGGACTTTTGCTTCATAGTCAGCAATACCACAGCACCCAGTTGATAGAATGTATTATGTTTATCGGTTTAATTTCTTCAAGTTTTTTCGGTTTCTAATACCTTGACGGGAATGGACCCCATTCCTACATCAAAGTATGATTAAAGTTCATGAAATTAGTATTGTTTCAATCTTTGATGTCAGCCAAAAGTGCTCTACTCAGCACCCGCAATGTGCCCAGAGCTCACTCCTTCAGTTCATATGGAGTTGCGTTATCGGTAGCATATCTAAATAAAATGCTGTATTTTTTTAGACCTCTTGCTCCTATTGCTGTTGGAACTGTCTGGGTATCTTTCTTCCAAATTGCACTTATTTCTGCCTGCAAATTCTGATATTTTATGACTTTATGTCTCTCTCTACGTAAGACACTGTAGTCACTGGGTGTAGCAATTTCAATGATCAATGTTACTTTTGTCTTCTTTTCATGGGCTACTATATCTGGTTTTCTCGGATCTATTTTTGAACTGTTGATAATGGGTGATCCCATGTGATATAAACTTCAAAAATATGATTCTAATACTGCATGCTGCTTTTATCACACCTATCTTTCTAAGTATTTTTGTGGATTTGTTCCCTCGTCTATATTCTTCTAACAGTGAGACTTCCTGTTTTAATAGCTTACTAGTTTTATCTGTTCAATACTTCCATGATGGCATTCTTCCCTTCCTTTCACTTATCACCCCATATTTTTGGGTAAGACTTTATCTGACATTAATTTAGCTGCACAGTAATGTATATTGATTTCTGTTATATAACATGCATTTCTGTTAACAGTCTTAACTACTGCATTTATATGTTTTATTGGACTTCTGACATTTTGGGTCATTGATTTCTGTAATGTATTTATTTCATCAATCTTAATATATCCATTTTTGTTAAATCAAGCAACTCTTCCCTTAGATATTTTTCTTCTAAACTGAGGCACATTCTTTATTCTCTGTTCCCTGCAAGCATTTGACAGAAACTTCCAGAGCATCTTCCTGTGACATATTCTCTTCAGCTGCATTCTGCAATATCTATTGTTCTTTCATATGGGAGCTGACTAGTCTAGCACTCCACTTCATTGACTGTCAGTGTTGCCACCATTTCCTGCTCCTTCCCTTGTAGTGGAACTCCAACTGAACTTCTGCTCTGGCTTCACAGTGAAGGCTCCAGAGTATCCTTATGTGACTACTGATCAGATACTTCCCGTTCCACCTGTTTCTCCTTAACTTGGGGACTCATTGTACCATCATGCTGTGACATTACCAGAGTTGTATTTTCTACACTAAATCCTTCTCTTCACATCTAATCCATAACTTCAGTTTCTGTTTCTTTAATTTCTCTATTGCTAATCCTCTTTTATACTTTCCCATTTGTTTTCTTATTCTTTGTATTGCAATATATTCCATATCTAGATGGCTTTGCCTGTATTTCTCTTCAAATATCTTTGGTGCTGCTTTTTTGCATTGATCAGCTTTGCTTTCTCCTTTGCATAACTATTGCACCATATAATATATATTTTTCTTTCCCGTGTTCATATTTCTTCTTCAAATGCCTCTTGCTTCAACTGTTTTCCCTTACTATGGTGTGACATAATAGGTATTCTATAACTTCAGCTTCCATTTGTTTAACTTCTACTTTACTAATCTTCTGTTCTACATTTCCCCTTTGTGAGCTATATTTTGTATTGTGAAATTTTACATATCTGGGTGTCTTTGTCTGTATTTCTCTTCAAATATCTTTGCTGCTTTTTTGTATTGATTAATTTGGCTTTCCCCTTTGCATAAATATTGCACCATGTAAGACCTCACTTTCCCATGTCAATGTTTCTTTTTTATACCTTAGAAAAATCTCTAGGTTTTGTTCTTTATATGTTCCACTTCCTCAGTCACTTTTTTCCAAATGGGCCAAGGTTTCTTGCTATTATTGGACAGAAATCTGCATTTGAAGCTTTTGACAGTTTTTCTTGTGCAAGTAATTTTCTTTCTTCTAATTTCTTTCTTAATTTTTTGAATATCTTCAGTCCAGAAGTTCTGGGCTTCTTGCATAATAATAGCAACAACAATACATAATTTCTTTCTTATACTCAATAGTTCATTCTACAATCTTTATATCTCCAGTTTGGCAATCAGTTTTTGTGTTTTTTGTGGACTACTACTTCCTTCTGCAATGGGGTGGGGGGGCATCCTCCCCCTGGGCTTGGTCAAGCCCCATTGTAGGAATGTTTCCGTGTCTTGAGGATTCTACATTGTCATTTTTTCCAGTCCTGGCACAAGTACTCCTACCAGTATTGGGCACTTTTTATCCTGGGTCTTGTGCAGCCAGCTGCCATTTTTATTTTTAACCTACTTCTGTTCATGATATATGCTATATAAAATACAGTCTATATTATCAATATCATCTTGGTGAGATTATGTAAAAACAAAGTCCAGGTCATGAAAGCACTCACCAAGACTTGAGGATGAATTCATTGCCAGCAATACTGCTCTCCTTTGCTTGCTGATTTTATCATCTCTCCATTCGGACTCCTATCATCTCTCCATTAGGACCCCTAGGTCCCAGCCACAGCTGAGTGCCCTGTTTTTCACCTGCCCACTTTACATGAACAGTGTGTCCTCATACTTAGATTAATGACTTCTGATTCTTAGTCAGCAAGGCCACAGCACTCAGATGACAGAATGCATTATGTTTACTGTTTAACCTTTTGCATGTTCAAGCAAAGTTGTTCAGTCAGTGTTCTATATTAAATGTGTTCATGTGATTTTCATTGAAATAGCTGATCACGTTAATGTTTTGACCTTGTATAAACGTTGTTTATTACTTGTACTTTTCTGAAATAGCTGATCACTTTAATGTTTTGGCCTTGTATAAACGTTGTTTATTACTTGTACTTTTCTGAAATAGCTGATCACGTTAATGTTTTGGCCTTGTATAAACGTTGTTTATTACTTGGACTTTTCTTTCCCTGAACGCTATGTATTGCATGCATTCCTGCTGTTGGTTTACTTAGTTCTTAGAAAACTGACACATTTATACCTTATGTGTCATGCTTACTGTGTGCATTTTGCATGTCATGCCTTTCTTCTAAGGCAATGTGTCCTTCACTATTTTGGGCAAATGTAACCTTCATTATTTTGGCACAAAATGTTATATTTCTTGAGAAACGGAAAAATTCTGAGGGAAAATCAGAAACATCTTTAAAAACCATGGGCAGTTCAGAGGCATTCTTTCACATCCCAAAGACACACCTTTAAGTGAATTAGCAATCTTCGAATTGCCGTCAGGTGTATGTGCAGTGCTGAGTGGGTACATGTACACAACTTACAATGATCTGGTGTACTGTCCAGGATCAGCTATTCAGCTTTTGCTTGCTGGTTCCTAGGATTTTTTTTTCCTTTTACAATATTGCTCTATCTGAGACTATAATGTAAATGAGCTCTGCACAAGTGAACATTCCCAGTCAATAAAGCAAAATAAGATATCAAAAAATATATAGGATTCACTTAGAATTACTATTATGAGATTACATGTACCTTCTTTATAAAGTTTGATAACTAGCAAATGAAGTGTGTGTAATTTATGTATGCTGACCATTATATCTCCCTCCCTGTGAAATGCTAATAGTTAATAATTCTATTTGATTTATGCTGTATCTTTATTATCTAACTGAACGTTTGCCACACAATTTGTGCAATCCATACTAAAGGATGACTATGCTTTTATATTTCAGTGGAGACTTTTTCCTGGACCTTTGCTCAAAATTTTGCTTGAAACAGCCTCACAGAGTGCTGTTGCCTTAATGTACTTATATCTTACCACAAATAATATTAATTGACCTTACCTTTCCCATTTGCTGAATGTCACTAGCACTATAGAAGATAATAATGTTTATGACATGAAAACTAAAGGAGGCAACATCTATTAAAAGTATGAAAACACTAGGCTAAAAGGTGTGGGAGAAAGTCTTGCTAAGTAGCAGGAGAATTTCAAAATGATCAAGCTTCATGTTTTAAGCACCAACAAACAGTGACACCTAGTGGAAACATCAGATGATACAAACACAAACTTAAAAGTAGCAGCCAGATACAATGCATCTCAACGGGAAATGTGTATGAATATAGCTCTCTACCTCCGAGAATTAAAATGTCCAGCTTTAACCCCATGACTTGAGAAACTTATTGTCAGGAATTGAATGAAATATGTAATGTCTGACTGACAATGACTGGATAGATTATAAGTGATATATAAAACTGTCTTTCGGCTTTTCCCGGTTAGGGGTCGCCACAGTGGAACTCTGGTCCGCTAATGATTGGCAGTAGAGTTTTACAAGGTGGCTTGCCGGGCCTAACGCACAACCTTCAGCAAAGGAACGCCTATTCACGCATGTCAACACACAGAAGACGCTCTGAGAATCAAACGTGGAACGTCTAACTGTGAGGCAACAACGCTACCGCAGCACCACCACCGCAGTATAATGTTTGCAAATGAACATATGTTAATGTGGTTTGCCTTCATATATATATAAATGTATGATTTCCTATGTCATGAGTGATAATTCATTAGAGATGCTTCTTCTTAATGAAAAAAAAAAGAAATTATTGTAATAAGAATAGTGATGGTGGGGTACCAGTATCTGCCTTTTGTCTTGGAGTTGTTTAATTTGGAATCATGTTATGATGAGAGCGCATTTATGTCTACTTATATAAAGGGTATAAAAAGGAATACTGATGCAGTAAATGACATATTTAAAAACTGCAGTGTCTTTTTTAAATAATATAACCAGACTGCCATTTAAAGTAGCCAATTTCTTGAGCAACCTAGGGTTTTATTGAAAGTCAAAACAAAGAAACCTAAAAATACAATCAGTATCAAACAGTAAACGGGAACGAATAAAAAAGTAAAAAAGTACAAAACGCATGAAAATAATTCAACTACAAGAAAAAAATGTAATAATCAAGTACTAGCTGCTTATGAACTACATATTATTACAGACACCGCCCCACCCCACCCCTTAATCTACAACCATCTCCTAATACCGCTAAGGACATCAACCAAAACCATCTCCCTACTGTACAAATAATAGGCACAATGGGATTTTCAAACATGCCACAGTGCAACAAGCAACAGAAGATCTGTACTTTAAGACATACTATTCCAAGGTAGAAATTAAGCAACTAGTAGTCAAAGTTTGGAGCAATGAGTTGTCAAACGTTTTATCCAGCTTCCGGTGCTGTGGTATACAAGTTAATAACTACTAGACCTCATTGTTTTTTACTTTAACTTCCAGGCTCTTTCATAAATAAAGACTTTAGGAATTAAGAACTTATAGTGTTACAAACATGCTAATGTTAAATGTTGTCAAATATTTGGCCAGGCTTCCAATGCCGCAGTATACAAGTTAATAACTACTAGACCTCATTGTTTATTGCTTTACCTTCTAGGCTCTTTCATAAATAAATAGAATACATTTTTATAACTGTTGTGTTCCTGCATCCCTCAGTTGGTATATTGTTTTTAAACTATGGGCAGGATTCACGAAGGCTTGCACAGAGTGTAAGAGACGTGTAACACTCCATGCAAGCCTCGCGATCCAGGAACAGTCCTAAACTCCGTGTAAGAGACCAGCTAAAACGTCTCTTACACGGACTGGGCATGGACATGCTAAATACCTCACTTACAGCCGAAATGTATGCAAATGAGGTATATTAGCAATCCACAAAGCAGAAACCAGCCCGTGTAAGAGACGTTTTAGCTGCAGAAATGTACTCAGTTGACAATTGAGTACGTTTCTGCAAATTTCACAACGGAGCCATGTCAGCTCCAAATAAAGGGTGCATATGTGTCAGTCACCATGCCAATGGCCAAATATGTGGCATTGGCAAGGTAACCCAATGCAAAAATAATAAAAATATAATTTTTTTCGGCGATCTTAAACCCAGCGCAGCCTCGCGCAAATGGGGTATGCTGGTTTAAGCCTCATTTAGCTATCAGCACGCATATTACGCTCAGCTCAGCTAGGGGCACATAGTTTCAGCGTGTTAAACCACTGCTCACCTACGGGCACTCATTTTGCACCTGTTAAACCACTGCTCACCTACGGGCACTCATTTTGTACCTGTTAAACCACTGCTCACCTACGGGCAGATGCACTCACCTTGTTAAACTGTAGCTCAGCTATAGGCACATCTGGCATCTTTTATTATTTTATCTCACATTTCTTCAAAATAAATGGACTATTTCATTACATTTTACATAAACTATGATTTTATATGTGTACATGTTTGTCAGGGACTTGTTTCATGCTTATTTTACTAGAAATAAAAATTGGTGTTGTGGGGGCTCGAACCATGAATGCCTGCTCTTCAGCCAACATCTCTACCGCTACGCTATTGCTTCTTGGCTTACTTTGCATATTTAGTTCTTATATCCTTTTCCACTAACTGCTAACTGTGGCTAAGCTATGGGCACGCCCGCGCAAACGAGCGCACACACGGGCAAACATCTTTACGATTGAAAAAAATATATAACATGTTAATTTATATATTTTATGTTCATAGTCTGTGGGGGCATGTGTTGTGTTGTGTTTATTCACATTTCCATGGCCTCTGTCGTGGGTGTTTACTTTGGGCAATTTTACTCTTCTGGGGGCGTGTCCGCTTGCAGGGCTCGGCCTACGGACACGACCCCTACTGTCTTCCACGGACCGTGTTAGCCTTAGGTGTGATTCAGCATGCTCTCATGAATATGCAGAGCATGCAGACATCACTCCGTTTAACTGCAGCCTCCGTGTAAGAGTTATAACTCTTACACGGAGGCTTCGTGAATCCTGCCCTATGTGTTTGCCTGTTCCAAATTATGAACATTTTTTCAATATGAACATTAAGGTAATTAATGAAATGTTCTTGATGTAGCTCTGCTCATTAGGAATCGGTAACTACTTTATCATGTTTAAGTTTCCTTGGCACTAATGAACCTTGATGGACCTTTGAATTATATAATATGTGCCATAATGAAATCCTAAGGTCTGAATTTTATTAAGGAATTTCTGGCATTCATTTTATGTGTGTTTTACTTTTCTTATTTCATTGATATACTTTCTTGTTTGTTTGCTTTTGTTTGATTTTTTAAGTTCAGTTGCTAAATGGGTAAGCACACTAGATGCAAGTGCCTGTCTTCATGGGGGCTGTGGAGTACTGCCTGAATAAGTAGTATCACTGTAAGTGAAGTTTGGAGGAATCAAACTGAGGTCTCACAGGCTTTTAACTAGGGAGTTCAGTGGAGCTAGGGTGTTTGTCACAGAGACCGGCACTGGTTCCAGTAACATGACATGAAGCTGATGTCAGGCTGGGAGCAACCCTCAGTGAGCTGCTTTGTGGATGGGCAGCAAGCTTTTATATATGCATGTGTGTACGTGTCTGCATGTGTTATATATACTTATACCCATAGAACGCATAATGTTCATTACTGTAACTGTGTAACTGCACACAGCAACTACACCAGTATCATGCTCTGCACACACAAAACCTGAGTGATGCATCAGCACCTTTGGGGGTACAGCAGAGATGTACAGCTGTGTGCAAAGTGGTTTGGCAATCTTGCAGATGCTAAGAGACACAGAAGAACATCACAGGGCTCAACCATCAAGACTTTAATAAAAATGCAGAAGAATGTGGCATTAGTTACTTTAACAGGAAATTAGCAGTTGAGCTGAGCAGTCACTGGTTGATTAAGCAGGTGTGTTCATTTCATTCATTCCTTAAAAAGTGAGGGTGTTTTATATTCATTCATGGCTCTGATCATGTCTCAAAATTATGACAAAAGCACTTAACATTGAATGATGTAATATTATTTTTCGTGTTCTGGCCATTTTTATTTTTTTTAGTTTGGCAAGTAAAGTTACAAATGTGACAACCTGGTGTTAGCAGCTGGCTTTGTGGAAGATTTACGTATTATGTTTTGTTTTTCTTCCAGTTCCAGGCTTCTGAGCTTTTTTGTAAATTTAAAACTATAATCATTACCCTTGGTCATAATGTGTTTAAATAATACGTTACTATCTATTTTCCTTCTAATTTCAGATAGATGTGACTGTATTCTTTCAGCTTTTGATTCATTTTTCCAATATAAAAATGTTCACATTTTGTGCAATTCTCCAGACACACTATATTATCAGTAGAACATGTAGCAAAAACAGTAAACTTAAAAATATGTTTTGCAATAGGATGCATAAAAGTGGTATCTACCTTAGTACTACTACAAGCAGAACAATTATGGTATGGAACAGTTGCCTTGGTATTCATTTGGAGAGGATTGACTTGATCAAACATTAAATCTTTATAACATAGCCATGATTTCAAATTCCTGTCTTTGCTAAAGGTAAAGGAAGGCTTGTCACCTATTAAATCTCTGATTTCTGGATTGGATTACAGTATGATCCAGTTCTTGCAAATTACATCCTTTATCATTGATGTGTGCCTGTTATATTTCATAATATATCTTATAGAATTATCATTATGTCTACTACATATAGGGACACCACTTCTATCAGATTAAAAAAACAGGCTTAGCAAAACTGCCATGTTCTGCCAACACATTGCCTTTTACCCAGTTAATTACTGCTTGGTTATAACCTCTTACTTGGAAATCACTGGACATGTTCGAAAGTTCATTCTGAAAATATTCATCATTAGTATTAAGTCTGCTTGCTCTAATAAACTGGCTCTTAGTGACACGTTTATATACAGACCTTGGGTGCATACTATCATAGTGTAAAAACCTGGCAGTTTGTGCATTTTTCCTATGTATTGTGCTATCTATTTTACCATCATTATACAACAAGGTTATATCTAAAAAAATAATTTCCTTATTAGAATATTTCAATTCAAAAACAATAGTAGTAGTGTCTTCTAATTCTATAACTGTTACAAACTGAACAGCATTCCCTGTCCGAACTAACAGAATGTCATCAACAAAATGTACATAATACTGTAAATATGGATTCTTAAAAGTAAGCAGTGAAGAATCACAAAGCATATTTCTTTTCCCAATTTGCAAGAACAAGATTTGCTTAAGTATTAGCAACTGAGGTGCCCATGGCTACTCCCAAACACTGATGAAAAAATTCTCCATTAAATACAAAAACATTATTGGTTAGAACTAAATCTAGCATTCTACATAACTCTATCTTAGTCCCTGGAAAGCTATATGTGTTCAAAAATTCTCTTATTGCTTGAATCCCATACTCATTAGGAATTACCATAAAATAAAAACTTAATATCCAAAGTTACAAACATAAAATTGTTACATTGCTTAGTAGTATACCATCTATAAAGTGAACTAAGAAAATCACTAGTAACCTTACTATAACTGTGACTATACGATAAAAAAGATGACAATTGTTTAAGTATTTAGAAACAGATGTGGTTGCCCATCTATTGCCAGAAACTATAGGTCTCATAGGTGGAATGTGAGCATTTTATGAGTCTTGGGCAAACCATAAATGTCTGGTATGATGGGTTCAGGTATATATAAATAATTATAAACTTCTGGGATAAGAGAGCCCTCCATAAGCATACCATACAATTCAGTTTTTAACATCAAAAACATGATTATTGACTTCCATGCTACTTATTCTTTTAAAAGTATTATCATCCAACAACAAATTAGGTTTGGTAACAAACCAATTTATCCAGGGACATCTTCAGGTGGGGGTTAGACAGAAGCAGTAGTGGGAATTAATACAGTAGGGGAAGTAGGGTGGGGGGATGAAAGGGTTAAATAGGAATGATGACTGAGAGGAAATGAGGTAAGGGTAGGGAGTGGGTTTTATGCAAGTGTAACTGGGTAAGGAATCAAATTTTGGCATGAAATTGCCAAGGCAAGCTACACCCATGATGACCTGTAGGTATTCCGGGAGAGACAGTAGGCCTCTGGCTACTGGTTGGTGGCAGGTGGTTTGTACATATAACATATATATTATTATAAATTTGTTTTATATATATATATATATATATATATATATATATATATATATATATATATATATTGAGAATTTGGGTATAGACAGGCGGAATTTGTGCTAGGCTTAGCTGTCTGGTTTTCCCTTGTAAGCCTGTCCCCTCTAGGCTACATGGTTTCAATGGCCTGGTTTTGTGCACAGTGCGACAATAAGTTTATCTTTGGTGGTTATGGTGCAAACCATACAATGGTCATGTTCCCCTGTCCCCTATATGCTATATGTCCATTCATTTTGGGTTTGTGTGGATTGGTTGTATAATGGTTTAAGTAATGAACTGCAACTGTACTTGGGCTTATAGCAGACCACACATCAATAGCTGTTTAACAAGTGTTTTGTTGGGGCTGCAAGAGACTGTCCACAACTTTATCAGTTTTGCCTTTACGAGGCTAAGACTTAGAGCTGAAATACTACAAACAGATTTATGACAGGTTGGGCTGGTTAGTGTGTATTAAGGAAATGTGGTGAGTGGTGTGGCTGGTATACTTGAGCCCAACCTGGTGCTGAGTTTGGTTGGTTTGGTGGTGCAGTTTGCTTTAGAATCATTGCTGGGACAGCAGAGGAAGCATTTGTGGTTCTTCACCACACCCATAATTGTTTTCATGGGGGTTTTCATATGGCAATATGGTCAGTTCAGGTACAGAGCTTGGTAGGTTGGCTGCACTATTCGCAGGTAAAAGAATATTAGCTTTGCAACAGCTGTAATCGTGCATGCGCATAACTCGATTAACAGTCCAGTGAGAGTAGTGTTTTTATTTTCAGCACATAGCTCAGAATTGTACAGATTTCCACATAATGTCCAGATGTTGTTTCAGTCTATGGTCTGTTCATCATAAAACTTGTGGTTGCCTGGTAAATAACTCTGGACCAAAGTTGCTGCATAACTACATACTTTTAGTTTTGGACTCACTAGTTGTCAGGCAAAGAATGCTACTCCCAGTTCTGTTAATCCAGCAACTTTCTGAGTTTCTAGGAACACTATTTGAGATCTGTTGCTATTGTAGGCTTTTGTCCTCTCTTATTTTAGGTTCTTTCAGATTTTCTGCACTAAGAAGTTGAGAGGAATGAGTCCGTATTATACTCTGTTTTTTAAAAATAAATAAATAAATAAAAATGTTAAATGTTTTTCCATAAAACGGTGGTTTTCTGGCAAGTTATTGGGAACTCAGAGACTGACATCAGACTTCATACCCTTTAGAAGATTAATATTAATGCAAACCTGTTAGTTTATCGATTTTTTTAAGTTGGTAAGACCAACATTTTTATGTTTTTTTGTCCAGATTTCTTGCTCTACGAGGTGGGGACACATGAGTGCAGTCACTAAATGACGATAAGCATGGGAATTCTGGGGGGAGGCATGGCGGCACAGTTATTATTCTAGTCACTTTCTAACTGGAACTGCAATATTTTAAATCTGTCCCTGATGGTTTTAACAAGTTTTGGTTTTGTCCCCGATTCTGTTGTGATTGGTCCCTGTTTGGTGGACAGCTCTGGGCAGAGTTGCCTTCAGCTGAGTACTGGTTAGCAGTGCAGGGCGTTCATGCAGGTCATTTGCAGTCTACAGTGGGTATCTTTCAGGGCAGGCTTTTACCCCCAGACTATCAAAGCAGTTAGCATGTGGTATAGTTCTTAATGGTACAGGTTTTGCAGTATGTCCAGGGTTAGTTTTTTTTTACCTGGGGCAGTTTCAGCAGTTTTATACTTGTGTGGTTTCTGGGAAGGTGTAGTAGTTCATTAAAGAGGGAACTGGTAAAATGTCAGACACATGAGAGGAAGGCATCTTAATTGTATTTAGTTATGGTTCGGTAGGGTATCTCTAACAGGAACCTATGAAAGGGATGGAATGGTTTAATTTTCTGTACCCTGATTGTTTCTCCTTCCATTGCCAGGATGAAGACTGCTGCCACTTATAATGTAGAACAAATGGGTAAAGAGTGCAGCACTTACTGGTTTCATTAGCAACTTTAATTAAAAAGCTCACAGGATGGTATAAATGTGATCATTTTATTTATAGAAACAGGCCTTTTAATGGAACAATATGATTCAGCCTTTTTATCATTGATAGCAGATAATTTGTTAATACTGAGTGTGTGATACACCTTTTCAATGCAGAACTTCATGGAATATGAACTTTTGAAGTCTGGTAGTGTTATGGGGTGTTATGTTAAGTAAAGCCTCTCCTTTACTACGGATGCCATTGCAGGCTCCAAAATCTCCTGTACTGGTAATGGTATGGAATGGTTTAAAATTTTCATTGCACTGACTGTTTCTCCTTCCATTACTAAGTGAGGAACATTGCCACTATAATGTGGAACAAATGGCTAAAAGGTGGAGCCCTTACTAATGCATTTCAGAGGATTTGCATTTATCTTTCTCTTTGCAGATGATGGTGCTGTGAGGGGTGTTTCAGTTGCTGCAGCGCTACACAGTGAGGTCTCTGATGATGTAAAGCAGGTTGCTGCAGTGAATGTCCCAGTTGCTAGAGTGGTGCGTAATGAGGTCACACAGGGGAGAGTGCAAAGGGAGCAACAGTTACTGGCCTGAATGAAGTGGATTTCAAAGGTCATGGATTCTACTGGAGAGGAAGTTCTGATTGCTGGAGGGATGCACAATTAGGTCACAGGTAATTTTATTTTAGTTACTGCTCATTAAAACATGTCAGTGTTGATGGGGTTAGGGGTAGGTGGGGTGCAGTTACAACAATCGTAGGATCATTGGAAGTGACTAGGCTTAGGGCTCTAGGGCTCTTATAGGCTAGCCAAGATAAACTCATTCACTTGTACAAATTGTGTTTGAAGAGGGCCGGTGAAGTGTTCTGTTGACATATGGTGGGAGAGAGAGTGTTCCAAAGCTGTGGTATCTTCTGAAATCTGTCCCTCAAGCAGGTTTTACTAATGTTATATACCAGGTTAAGGTCTTTAGAGCGAGTAACACGTGTATCATTTGACTTGTGCTTTGGGCTGATAAGAGGTGGTTTGGTATGTGTATGACTTTTAAAGGTAGGTAGGGTTTGATGGAGCATTGTGGGTATGAGGAACTGGGTCCTTTGTTGGCTATGCAGAAGTCGAAGGTTTAAGTAAGGCATTTGTTTAGGCTTGCTGCAAGAGTTTGGGGTACCTTTTACAAGGAAGGCTTATGATAAGGGATTGCCAGATTGGTTAAATTTGTGTTGCAGCTCTTGGTGGGAAGGATTTCAGTGGAAATATTTAGATATTTGTCAGGCTTGGGAACAAGGTAAGGCACTTCATTTGGTCAAGGAGGAGTCAGCTGTGGCTAGTGTAGCTGCACGGGTGACAAGGCTATGTGCACTCACAAAATTTTGGTCGGTAGTTCTTTGGTTTAAAGGGTTGGGGTAGGTTTGATAGTCTGAAGATTGACCAACATCGGCTATTGACAAAATAGGTTTTTTGAGGGTTGACACTGGTAATTGGAGGTTTATCAGGCTACAGTTCATATGGCATTTATTTTATGGATGTATTGAAGCCATTCTGAGGGTGGTTTGTTGGTCAATAAATATTATGATGGTCATTAAATGTCTTCTTGTTTATAATGGATAGTTGGTGTGATGGCAGGATTGCTATTAAACTTATGTTGGAAAGGAAAGCTTATTTTGGTCATTATTATATACATTGGGCAGTATACTGGGGTTGCAGTTAGGCATGATGGTATGCAATTGTCCTTGTGTTTTTTCATGCAGCATTGTACTTACTGTTTTGCTGGTACACCTGTCAGGTAATGACCTGGGACTCATTACAAAGCTAGTATTGGTAGTTAGGATAAGTGAGAATTTAGTTATTATACAGAGGTAATGCAAGGCTATGGTTATTATTGTAGCATTGGAGAGGGATCATTGGTTTAATCTCAGCCTTTTAGGCAATTAGCTGCTTTGGGTATTTATATGATAGGGCTTTGGGAGGTGATGTCAGGGATCCAGTTTGGTTTAAAGAGGATGGAGGACACCAAATAATGTCTGGCTTATCCCCTTGTGCGGTTAGGTTGTAGGAAGTTTGGTAGGTGGGAGGGGGAACAGTCTGGTTACACTGGTGGGCAGAGAAGAAGGGCAGGTTTGCCCTTTTCTGTTCCCTCTCTGGTGTTGGATCTTCATTTCAATGAGTTGGGAAAGGAAAGTGAGCAGTTGGATGCTGCTTATTTGTTTGGATGTTTAAGTCAGTAAGTGGTAAATGAAGTGAGCAATATGACACTGTTTCATAAGTAAATAAGCAAGAAGAGGTAAGGTCACTGCTTATTGGGCCAGGGTGAGCGAGGTCATGCTGCCCAAGCTAACAGTTATATGAATGTTTATGCTGTGATTAGTGCCAGTTATACTATGCTTATGTTGTGATTAATAAATAATATTGGTTAATGAAGTTATGTTTATGAAGTTTAATAAAGGTCGTCAAACAACATTCGGTGTGATGTGTTTATTGAAGGGAACCGGGACAAATCATACATCCAAGTAAAATATTGTTCCCTGTCCATAGTCACAGTCCTCCCACCTTTATCAGCTTGTTTGATAATTATATCATTATTAGTATAAAGGTTATATAAAGCCTTCCTCTCTTCTAAAGTTAAATTATGATATTTTTCACTCTATCAAAGAAAATCTTACAAAACTGATCTTCGCACATCATAAAATGCTTTGACAACTGACGTACATAAAGGTGCAAACAAGCTTTTCCATTTTAATTGATCTTGTGCACTAGACTGGTTTCTATAGAACATTTTTAATTCAATATTCCTGGTGAAAAGTCTAAATTTTGTTAAACAGTCACTAATGTTACCTTGAGTAGCAGGAATAAATCTTAAACCTCTATCTAAAAGTTTCTTTTTATCATGAAAAAGCAGATATTTAGACAAGTTATGTATAGTAGCACCAACTACTGTTTTATTAGAGCCCAGCTTCTGGTCGCTGGCCCTACTTTTATAGGAGACTGTGTTCTCACCTGCATCTGCTGTTTTCCTTTTCCACTCGTATTTTTCCTGATGACACTTTGGCTTTGTTCCTTTTGCTGAATTTGTATTGGTAGTTCTAGCCATACTTTCAGAGATGCTGAAAAATTATTAATTCCACCAGAAGCCGGACTGACTTCTGTATTAGGTTACACTACCGAAACTACTGCAGCAGCAGCATCATTAGCCAGCTCAGAAGGTGTTATCTTCAACTCAATTATTTTATTATTATTTACATTTTTCTTATTATTATGATTAGAATTAGAAAACACTGAAAAATCATCTAAATCATGAACTGAATCACTGCACTTAGCACAATTATCAGAAGTTAGAGTAACCGAATCAGCATTATCAGTCGGCAAGTGAATTGACAATGACGTCAAGACACTTTTATTGTTTCGGCCAATAAAAAACATTCTGGTTCTTAAAGTCACAGATATCCCTTTCTAACTTACATTTTTTAGTAGAAATTAGTTTTTTCTCAAATATCTTAATTCTGGTAAACATATTGCCATATTCCATTGAGACAAGCTGAAAATCAGAAGAATTAAAATTGCTGTCTTCAGTTGTGTCAATATCAATGGACAGTTGGGTCTCTATGGTAGAGAAGTCGTTCATTAAGCACATGTAGTCTGCACTCAGTTTGAGGTTCAACTCCTGCCAGGACTTAAGCAAACTTGGATGGGAATTGCTGTTCTTATTAAAGTTTTGAACTACACGACATTTAGTGCTCTGTGTGTGTACCTTCTTTTTTTTTATAATTGCCATAAGGTGGCATTTTAGTGATACACAATTAATGAGGCACAAGTCCCATATCTAAATAGACATTAAAAGCCAAACATTGACACTGGAGTCTCCTAAATTGTAGCACTTTAGACTCAAAGTTACGAATGGACTTAATTAATTCAGTTCACCCTTGATTAGGTAGAGTTTTATCCATATGGAATTCGGCATGATTAGTAATATGGTTAAGTAACAGATTTTCTCTCACCATCAGCAAGCTGTGTAATGAAGTGCTTACCAATGTAGTTCTTTGAGTTAGTGTAGTAGAGATAGTGGAAGAACCGGGGTGTATATCCATGGTGCTGGCAATAAAGCTGGATGTGACACTAGGAGGGTAACAGTCCACAACCAATAATCAAATAAAACTCTCCGTGGTGTCAGAATGAGCCCAAATGTAAAAGTATAATCCACAGAAGAACAAACACAGGGCTCAACAGTCAAGACTTTAAAGCTTTGCTGCTGTTTTATATTTCTGCATTTTTATTAGAGTAAAACAAATGCTTCTTTAATGCTAATACACACTTTAGTGATAAAGGATGTAATTTGCAAGAACTGGATCATACTGTAATCCAATCCGGAACTCAGAGATTTAATAGGTGACAAGCCTTCCTTTACCTTTAGCAAAGAGAGGAATTTGAAATCACAGCTATGTTATATAGATTTAATGTTTGATCAAGTCAATCCTCTCCAAATGAATGCCAAGGCAACTGTTCCATACCATAATTGTTCTGCTTCTAGTGGTATTAATGTAGATACCACTTTTAGACATCCTATTACAAAACATCGTTTTAAGTTTACTGTTTTTGATACATCCATCCATCCTCAACCCCTTTTTCCCATTTTGCACATGGGGTCGGGGTGTCACTTCAGTGCAGTGACAATCATCTCGAGTCAAGGTTTACACCACACATGTTCTACTGATAATATAGTGTGCCTGGCGAATTGTACAAAATGTGAATATTTTTATATTGGAAAATGAATCAAAAGCTGAAAGAAAGAATACAGTCACATCTATCTGAAATTAGAAGAAAAATAGATAGTAACACATTATGACAAAAAGTAATGATCATAGTTTTAAATTTAGAGTTAAACAGAAAGTACATGTTCTCCTGAAGGGAGGAGATATAAGTGTTAAAACTGAAATGGCTGAATACAGGTGGATTAATTACCTTAGGGCAGATAAACCACCTGGTTTAAATGTTAAAACTAGTATTATAGATTCATAGGTTGGTACTAGGCTATCAGCCCTAGGGCCTATACAAGCCTAGTCAAACAATTCCCTGGATATTTCTTCCCACAATATTTACTTCCCTGGACCCCTGTCTAGCAGGGCAACTGACATGATCCCAGAGGTGAATTTTCTATCTCCCATCCAATTGTCAAGGTTCCTTTTGAAGAGGGCCAAGGAGGTGCTCTGCTTGACATGTATGGGCAGTCTATTCCAGAGTATGGGGAATCTCTGGTTCAGGAACCTATCGCTCCAGCATGTTTTGTTCATTGTGATGACAAGGCTTAGATCCCTGGAGTGTGTGGCTCTGAGTGATTGGGATTTCTTTAAGTGGAGCATGTCCAACAGTTCAGGGTTTGATGTGGCCTTGTATGTTAAGCAGTGATCACCTCTGAGTAGACGATATGCCACAGAGTATAGCTGGAGTTTTTTTAGACGGTCAGCATACGGCATCTGCTTTAGGCCTGCGATTCTTTTAGTGAGGTATTTCTGTGGCCTTTCCAGCTGTTGCAGATGTCTTGTGAGGTACATACCAAACGGGGCATTGTACTCTATAATGGGTCTAATGAGGGATGAGTACAGTGGGACAATGACCTCCTTTTTTCTGGATGAAAAGCCCTTAGTGATGAGGTGTGCCACATAGAAGGATTTCCTGACTGTTGTGGCGATGTGGCTATCGAAGGTGAGACCACTGTCTCTCATCACACTTTCGGTGTTTAGTGTACTGCCACCTATGTGGTAATTCATGGGCACATGGTTTTTCCCAAAGGGGATAACTATACATTTATTGGCATTAAGCTTGAGCCTATGGCTCTGCCACCAAACATCTGTTTTTGTAAGGCCCTTTTGTAGAATATCCACATCATTTGGGGATTCAATAATGGCTCCCAGTTTGCAGTCATCTGCAAACTTTGTTAGCCAGAGTCCCTTAGTGTTAGCCTGTACTTCAGAGAAGTAGATGCTAAATAACAGCAGTCCCAGGACTGAACCCTGAGGTACTCCACTTGTCACCTGTCTGAAGCTGGATTTGGAGTCGGCTACTTTTACAGTCTGGGTTCTGTCAGTAAGCCAGTTGGCAACCCATCGAGTGACGTAGGGATTTATGCCCACCTTAGTAAGTTTATCTAGGATTCCAGAGTGAGGGATGGTGTCAAAGGCCTTGGCGAGGTCCTGATAGGCTGTGTCGACCTCCTTACCCTCGTCCACAGCTCTGGAGACTGATTCGAAGAAGTCAATCAAGTTCAGGAGACAAGATTGGCCCTTCACGAACCCAAACTGGGTGGGGTCCAGTATTTGAAGATTGCCAATGTCTTTGTTTATAAGTTCCATGATAATGCATTCCATGCCCTTGCAGATCACACTCATCAGACTGATGGGACAGTAGTTCCCAGGATCCAAGGAGGATCCCCCTTTGTGGAGTGGGGTAACTATAGCTGTGTGCCACTCAGTGGGCATGAAGCCTTAGGTGAGGCTATGATTAAACATGACCCTTAGGTGAGGTGCCAGTTCATTTTGCAGTTCATGTAGTACATGGCCCGGGATGTCATCTGGTCCCATGGATGCTGTATTCTTAGCTTTGGAGAGTGCGGTTTCTACCTGTGTGGCCGTGATTACCAGAATTTGGCAATCTTTTGGTATTGAAATTGGCTCTTTAGGGGGTGAGAGGGGGGTGAAGTTGGCACTAAATCGATCTGCCAGGATATTGGCAATATCCTTGGGATCGGTATATTTAATCCAATTCTGTTGTAGCTCAGAGCAGATCTGAGCATTGCCATTTAGATTCTTGACATAACTAAAGAATGCCTTGTGGTTGTCTTTGGAATCTTTAGCAATTTTATTTTTGTGACTTGCTTTGGAGAATTTTATGAGGGATCTCAGCTTCTTACTGAGGCTGGTAAGGAAGTTTTTTGCATCCTGGGATTTCCCTCTTTTCTGCAACAGTTTCTTCCTTCTGTTGTATAGTTTGTTTATGGCAGGGGACCACCAGATTGGCTTCCTTTTTTTGGAGGAGAGCGTCTTGGTTCTATTTAGGATGGCACGATTCATGCACAAGTGGATGTGCTCGTACATTGCCTTAGTGTAGGATTCAGCAGTCGAACTTTCAGCTCCTGTCTTTATGGTTGTCACAAAGTTTGTCACTTCTGACTTGAGTAGCATGAAGTTGGCTTTGGAGAAGTTTTTTACAGAGGTTTCCTTACTGGGTGGTGGGGGTGGAATGTGGATGTCAAGGGTGATTTGTTTATGGTCAGACCTGACCAACAAGGGGATGACCATAGGTGTGGAGCATCGATTTCCTATGTTGGTAATGACCAGGTCTAGGATATTGGAGCCCCTGATGGGACTATGGATTAGCTGATCCAGGGCATTGGAATTTATGAAATCCTAGAACCGTTGGGAAAAGGTGTTGGTACACGAGTAGTTTTCCCAGTTAATGGCAGGGTAGTTGAAATTACCCAGTATTAGGGTGTTTGGTTGTATCTTAATATTTTCCAGTATGTTTAGGAAGGTGTAGTGAGAATCTTGGGGCATGGTGGGGGATCTGTAGTAAGCTACAATTTGGATTGTAGTCTTACCTGGTGTTAGTTGCACCTGGAGAATTTCAGATGCATTGTGTTGGACAACTAGCCTGGAGGTGTGAATATCCTTGGTGAATATGGACACTCCTCCACCTTTAGTGTTTCGGTCTTGGTTTGGTGGCTGAAAAGTGTGGTAAGAGTAGTAGCCTGGTATTGCAGAGGTGCTCTCTGGAGCCTTGAACCAGGTCTCAGTTACTGCACAGATATCGATGTTCTCCATTTTTAGGAGTGCCTCGAGAGAGTGCATTTTGAGGTTTAGACTTTTAGCATTGAGTAGCATTACCTTCAGATTTTGCATGCTTGTATCTGTTACAGTGGTGGTTTTGTCCTTTGAACATTGCCTAAAAAGGCACTATAGGGGTGGCAAGAGCTTTAGCCAGTAACCTGAATCCCAGGGATGACAGGTGCAGACCATCTCTGGCAAAGCATTGTGGTCTGTCAATCATGTCGTCCCAGGCAGACAGATACTGAATCCCCTTTGAATGACACCAAAAGCTTAGCCAGTTGTTGAAATCAATCATTTTGTCCTTATACTGTGGCATCATTCTGGGCGAAGGCAGGATGCTACTCAGGGCTCTTCCATGTCTCTTTTCATGTAGTCCGGGGAGGTACATCTCAAGTCATTCACTCCAACATGGACAATGACAGAGTCATATTTGTAGTTGTTGTGGAGTGACTTGAGTGCATGCGTTATGTGGTGGATCCTGGCACCTGACAGGCATCTGACTGTAATTTTCTCCTTGTTCAGCCTTGTGAGTGGGACATCAGTGTGCCTGACTATAGAGTCGCCTATGACTAAAGTGTTGGGTACATTTTCTTGCCTTAGAGGCTGTTGTTGGGTGGCACACTGGTGTGGTGAGCTATGTGTCACTTTGGTTGTGACTGGTGTTTGTTTGCGTTTAAGCTTTGGAGGTCCTTGTTACTTGGGCAGGTTAACGTTAAGGGCCTCCGCATATATGGGTTTAGTGTTGCTATGTGTGGGTGTTGATGGTATGGGTTTTGAAGGGCTATGTGTTGCTTGAGGTGTAGTGCAGGTGTTAACCTTCTCCTCTTGACTGTCTAGCACAATCTTGGCTGGAGAGAGCTTTGCTTCCAGTTTAGCTATGTAAGTGCATCTCTAGCAGGTTGTAGTGTTGGGTGGTAGGAGGAGAGGGTTGTCTGTGTACATGAGGCAGTTGCTGCATTGCCCCAGTATGCCGAGATTCACCAGGTGAACAGGAGAAATCACTGGAAGCTGACCCTTGAACATGCCTGTTTAGGTGCTTTTGTTGTAAAGTACAAGAGCTGTTTTCCCTTACCTTTGCAAGGTACTTTGCAGTTAAAGGCTGTTTAGTGCGTACAATTAATTTCTCCTTATTAACAAGGAGAGTTGAGTGCTTGTATCAGTTTAAGGCTTCCTAGTGCTTTCCAGCAGGTTCCAGAGCAAGTGCTAGTCACAGAGGTTCAGATTTTAGTAATACTACTGAGAAACCAGCTAGTACTAAGGGACAATTTGAAGAGCAGACTTTCTAGCACCTGGAATAGTTTAACCGTAGCCCCACGGTACTGCACGATGCAGAAAACATTCAAACACACATGTTTTTAAGCCAGAAAGTTGAAAGAGATAGAAATCAGCCCAACATGGCTGATAAAATTACAATTTCAGAGCTGGAAACCACTCCTCTAGCGTTAGATAGGCAGTACAATGCTCACCACTCCCACTTGTAAGCAGTAGGACTTCCCTCTACCACAGCAAGGTCTGGATAGCTCTGAACACAGAAAATAAAGCCTGTTTTAAAATACAGGAGAGGTTTTGTATATTTTTGCAGACTTTGTCAGTGCTTTAATGTTGATTTAATATTAATATAATTATGTTAATTGATTTTATGCTTTTGTATTGGATAATTAATTAATTAGAGTTGCTGGCATCTACTATATATAGCTTCACTGCAGAATGCTTTTTGTATTAGCAGTGAAGATGCGTTTGTTTTACTCAAAAGCTTTGCTGCTGTTTTATATTTCTGCATTTTTATTAAAGTCTTGACAGCTGAGTCCTGTGTTTATTCTTCTGTGGATTACACTTTTACGTCTGGGCTCATTCAGACACCACGGAGAACTTTATTTGATTATTGTAGGTGCTAAGACTACAGGACTTGTACTGATATGAGAGCACCACAGCAGTACAGGAATGTGTAGCATGAAACACACTGATATATCTAAAAAAGGGTACCACATCACTACAGGGATGTGCAAACTGAAATATAGAAGTAAATATAAAAAAAGTATCATATGAGTACAGGTTTGTGCAAAATGAAGTAGCAGTTTAAAATACACAGGTGTGCATAAAAAGGGTATAACATCGTTGCAGGGATGTGTAATAGGAAATACACAGGTATGTATAAAAAGGGTGTCATCATTACAGGGATGTGTAATATGAAATACGCACACCATCCTGCATGAAAATCTAATAAATAACTCGAGGTGGAACATAAAAACAATTAACATAACTTCTACGTTTCTCTTTCTGTCATGATGTTGTGTTAATGGCTCCTCTGATCTTTGTTTACATGTATACCTACCCCGATATCCACAGTCTTACAGATGGCAAAGTCAGATAACAGTGCCAGTAGAAGGATTTTTTGGCATCAGTATAGAATGGATGCCAAGGAAAAAGCAGGCTTTACTTGTGAAAAAGATTCCAAGATTAAGGATAGGTTAGGAAATTTGCCATTGAATATAAGAAAGATCCATCCATCCATCCATCCATCCATCCATCCATCCATCCATCCATCCATCCACTGTGCCACCCTCTCAGAGCTCTCCTCCGAGTCTGAATCAGAAATCTGAGGACAAAACCTTGAAGCCATCACTGTATCTTCATGCTCAGATTCAGAATCTTGAATCTCTTCCAGAAAAAAAAAATAGTTCAAAATGTTTCTGAGACCAAGCCAAGATGACAGTTCTAGATCTCTGAGTGCTACAGAAATTCTCAGATTTGCTTTTCTAATGACACATTTTTCTAAAAACTAGAATTGCTTAACTATCAAAAATGTCATGGTTGATATGTAATGGGCAGTGGGCTGCAGAGAGAGGACTATGGAGATTGATTATTATTACTGGGCTGTTTAATTGAGCTACAAGAACATTTCCAACAGAGGCCAGTGGAGAAAGGCTCTATAATTACAAGTAGCAGACATGCATTACATGAAATGTCAACATTTACTACAGAAAATACATAGCAGACAAGTTCAGCTAGAACTTTACAGATTCTGACAATAGTCTATCACAGACAATATGTCCATGTGTTTATTAAACACTGACTATTAGTCTACGCATAACTCTCAACCTCTTAGAATAAGAAATCTGGACAAAGCCATAAATAAAAGTGGGACAAAAGCTTTAAATACTGCTCTTACAAACTTAGAGTGGTGACAGAATAACAGGTTTTGCATTACCATGAATTTTCTGAAGGGCATGAAGTCTAAAACTCAAATGTCTGTCATTATTTTATAACTTCAAACTTTAATTATTTGCCACTAATTTGCCAGAAAACAATAATTTTATGAAAAATGGACCAAAAATGAGGCAAAAAATCTGGACATTCTGCGAAAATCTGTACAGTTGAGAGGTATGCGGGGTACTGTCCATAATACGTACAGACAAGAAAATATATACAGTAAGGTATAAATTAAGGTAATTTTTACAGGATTACGGGTGTATCCTCAAATAAATTCACTTCATTGCTAAGTTTAGATGGGTTTTTCTGTGTATAGTGATAATCTATACTTGTACCCGAGTTATGATCCATAATAATAATTTGTACAAGTTATTATATTAACAAACCTAGTTAGAAAAAAACACTTGCCAAAGGCCTAAAACAGCAATAAGAAATGAGAATGAATGATATTATAATATAGCAAGATACTGGAGGCACAGAGAGAGATTAGAGTGACATTTACTTCTCGTGTGTTTATTGGTAGGAGTCATGACAAGAGTGTGCCACAAGAGGGAGTCACTGCAGAGTAAAGGGATCTATGGCTATTCATGTAATATTCCAAGTTACACCAATTATTTTGGGTTGGATAATGTTCTTGAACTCTGATTTTGAAAAGTGTTTTGCTAGTAATATTATTTAAGTCTTTTTCAATTCATTGGGTAAACTAGACTCCAGCCATCAAATTGCAAAATATAGCATCAACAAATGAATTGTGACTTTGAACAGAATGCCTGTTTCTTCAGCAGCAAGCTCATAATTCTCTAATGGTATAGCACCATGTTAAATGCTTGCTGAGTTTAAGTCAGGTAGTGTCACAGAGAAGGTCAAGCTCAAAGCAAAATTGTATATAAAATCTAGTGATTAAGCCTACTGAAAGCAATATAATGATGTACACACAGGACAAATCATAAGGTTTTATTGTGAACTCGTTCTAGTTTGGTGGGAGTGTGGTTTATTAGGGATAACCCCAAAGACAGATCTGGCAAGAAATAATGCAAAATGCAAGCATTACTTTAGTGGAAGGAGTCAGGATGTGTTTGATTCTAAGGACAGGTAGCTTACATCCTTCTAAGCTGGGAATTGCTGATTGAAAGCTTTGTGTCTACTATTCTAAACGTGTATTAGTTCTGGTTTAAGCACTTGGGCTTCAAGCCAGTTTTTCTACATTAAGAAGGTTTGTGGTCTGCACTCTTGTGGGAGGAGAGGCTGGATTCTGCCCTTCTGAGCTGGGAATTTCTGGTCACAGGCTTATTGTGCCTGCTTATTCAAACTGTTTCTTTCTGAAATTGGTGTGCCTTGTTGCTGTAGCACAGGACCAGATTCAGGCCTGCTGAATCTAGCTTTGTTTGTATAACTTGAGCACTGATCCAGGCCATCTTTTTTGGAGAAGGTTCCCCTGCACCATAGTAGCAGGAGTGTGCAGTTAGAACTTGTCTGATTGAAGACTGTTGGAACAGGGTTCAGTTTTGAGTTTTTTCTGGTTAATTGGGTAACTTGTTTAAATCATATTGTTCGTTTTCTATTGTTTTATATATATATATATATATATATATATATATATATATATATATATATATATATATATATATATATATATATATATATATATATATATATATATATATATATATATATAAAATTGCACTTTATTCATCTGCTTTTACTGTATTTGTGTTTCTTCCTACTTTATTACTAGGGGCATTGACTACAACTCTGAACTGAGATATATAACAATAAGCATCTTTTTATGCACATTTAAAGTGTTTTTTTGATTGTATCTGCTTTTTTTTCTGAAATAAAAAAAATATATATACTTGTTTCCCACCTTTCTAGGCTAGTATAGTCCAGTTTTCAGGTTAGTGCTGAATTCAGGGCTGTATTACAGATCTCTGTGCTTACCCATACCTTACTTGGATAGAAGGAAGTTTCTCTGTTCACCTTTCAGAGAGGGGAGCTTTGAGCAGCCCATATGTCCCTGGAGGAGTGGTTTCAGGTCAGAAAGTAGTAGTTTATTGGCCATTTTGGGCTAATTTCTATCTCTTTCATTTTCCTGCTATAAAAACCGCATTTGCCCAGTTTTGCATGCCGCGCAGCGCCGGTTAGCTAGGGTATAACTATTCCCGGCTCCACAAAGTCTCCTCTTCAATTGTTGCCTTGGAACTAGACAAACTTTCAATTTAAGCACTCAAGCCATTCACTTCTAGGCCTGGCACTTGCTCAAAACTCATAGCAAGCACTTATAAACCATAGCACTGCAGAAGGACAAGGCTCTCTATTCGACCTTACCAGCCATTCAGTAAAATAGTTTACTGTGCCTATCCAGGCATGTCCAAAGGTCAGTTTCAGGTATACTCTCCAGTCCAACTGGTGAATCTGGGCAGTTTGAAGCAATGTAACAACTGCCTCATGTACACAGACAACCCTGTCCTCCTACCACCAAACACTAATACATGCGAGAGATGCAATTATACAGCCAAACCGGAGGCTAAACTATCTCAACCCAAGACTAGATCAGACAGTGAAGAGGAGAAGGGAAATAGTGGCATCACACCACCAGTCTCACATAGACCCATTAAACCAGCACCGGTAAAAAACACACTTAAATACATGAAAACATACTTGGAGGCTCTAAATAAAAATCTGCAAAAGCAACAGAGCCCTCCAAAGCAGACATCCAAGCAACCTCCACCCCCCAACACAAACCATGAAACACATACTTCACAAAACCAGTGTGCCACGCAATCACATCCCTCAAGGCAAAATAACATACCTAACATACTAGTAATAGGTGACTCTATAGTCAGGGACACTGATGTCCCACTCACTAGGCTGAATAAGGAGAAGGTTACTGTTAACTGCCTGTCGGATGCCAGGATCCACCACATAACACAAGCACTCAAGTCACTCCAGAACAAGTACAAATATGACTCTGTCATTGTCCATGTTGGTGTAAATGACCTGAGCCGTACCTCCCTTTACTACATGAAAAGAGACATGGAAGAGCTCTCTGATCATGTAGCCCTGGCCGGTTTGACCCTGACCCTGAGTAGCATCCTGCCTTCTCCAAGAATGATACCACAGTATAAAGAAAAAATTATCAATTTCAACAATTGGCTAAGTTTCTGGTGTCATTCAAAGGGGATCCAGTGTCTGTCTGCTTGGGATGATATGCTCGACAATCCACGCTGCTTCACTAGAGATGGCTTGCACCTGTCACCCTTAGGCTTTCGAATACTGGCCAAGGCTCTTCCCACCCCCATATTGCCTTTTTTAGGCAAGGCTTAAAAGACAAACCTACCGCCATAAATAGCACAAGTAACAAAAATCGGAGGGTAATACTACTCAATTCAGAAGTCTAAACCTCAAAATGCACGCACTCAAGGCACTCCTCAGTATGGAGAAAATCAATACATGTGCAATAACAGAAACCTGGTTTAAGGGTCCAGAGGGCACCCCCAGCACTATCAGGCTACAACTCATACCATACATTTTGGCCACAGAACCCCGACTGAAATACAAATGGCAGGGGAGTATCCATATTCATCAAGGATACCCACACCTCCAGGTTAGTGGCACAGCACGATTCTTCAGAGATCATCCACGTGCAACTAACAATGGGCAAAACTGCAGTTCAAATTGTAGCTTGCTACAGATCACCCACCATGCCCCAGGACCCCTATTCCGCATTTCTGGAAACACTGGGTAACATAAAGGTCCTACCAAACACCCTAATATTGGGTGATTTCAACTACCCAAACATTAACTGGGAGAACTACTCAAGTACTAACTCTCTTGCCCAACCTTTCCTAGAATTTATAAACTCAAAAGCCCTGCAACAACTGGTCAACACTCCCACCAGAGGTGACAACATACTGGACCTGGTCATCACCAACATGGGTGACTGGTGTTCCACACCGGAGGTCAACCCATCACTGGTTAGATCTGACCATAAACAAATAACTTTGGATATCCACATTCTGCCCCCACCCCCGGACAAAGAAACCACCATGAAAAATGTTTCAAAAGCAAACTTCAAGTTACTTAAGATGGAAGTGGAAAGTTTCAAAGCCCCCATGCTAAAGGATAACGCTGTCCAAGCTGCAAAATCTTTCACTAATGCATTCTACGGGCACCTACAAGAATGCATGGATCGTGCTATCACAAGTAAAGCCAAGACTCACTCCTCCAAGAAAAGGAAACCAGTCTGGCGGACCCCTGTCATAAACAACCTATACAATAGAAGGAGAAAACTAGTACAGAAAAGAGTAAAATCCCAAGAAGAGAAGACATCCCTGATCAGTATCAGCAAGAAACTACGATCCCTCATAAAGTCGTCCAAGGCGAGCTTTGAAAGAAAACTTGCCAAGGACTCCAAAGATAACCACAAGGCATTCTTTAGCTATGTCAAGAATCTAAGTGGCAATGCTCAGATCTGCTCGGAGTTAGTGCAGAATGGCATGAAATACACTGAAACAACCAATATTGCCAGCATCCTGGCAGACAGATTCAGTGCAGACTTCACCCCCCTCACCCCCAAAAGAGCCCATAACCATACCAGAAGAATGTAGAGCCCCTGAAATCACAGACACTCAGGTTAAAATAGCCCTCTCTAAAGCCAGAAACACAGCATCAATGGGATCGGACGGTGTCCCAGGCTAAATCCTACATGAGCTCAAAGATGAATTAACCTCTCACCTAAACACACTGTTCAAACTCAGCCTCTCCACAGGCTACATACCCATTGAGTGGTGCACAGCAACAGTTATTCCACTCCACAAAGGTGGAGCCACAACAGACCCTGGGAACTATCGCCCCATAAGCCTGACTAGCTTGGTCTGCAAGGCTATGGAGCGCATCATCATAGAACTCAATAACAGAGACATTGGGAACCTCCAAACACTGGGCCCTACCCAGTTCAGCTTTGTTAAGGGTGGATCATGCCTCCTAAACCTGGTGGACTTCTTTGAGACAGTTACCAAGGCTATAGACGAGGGAAAGGTGGTACACACAGCCTACCTAGACCTCGCAAAGACCTTCAACACCATTCCCCATTCTGGTATTATAGACAGGCTCACCAGCCTGAACATAAACCCCTATGTTACAAGATGGGTTGCCAATTGGCTCATGGACAGAACCCACATGGTGAGAGTTGTGGGAGCTAGGTCTGACTCTAAACCGGTTACAAGTGGCGTTCCCCAGGGCTCAGTCCTAGGACCCCTCCTGTTCGGCATATATTTCTCAGAGGTACAGACAAGCACAGGAGGACTATGGCTGACCAAGGTCACAGACTACTGCAAACTAGGGGCTATAATTGACTCACCGGCTGACACAGACATCCTCCAAAAGGGTCTCACTGAGACGGATACCTGGTGTCAAAATCATGGCCTCAAGCTAAATGCCAAAAAGTGCATAGTTATTCCCTTTGGAAATAACAAAGTACCCACAAACTACCACATAGGTGGTAGTCCCCTAAATACGGAAACCGTAATAAGGGATCTGGGGACCCAAGTAGATAGTAATCCCTCCTTTAATAATCACATTGCCAAAGTGGTTAGAAAATCCTTCTATGTGGCCCACCTAATCACAAAAGGGTTTGTATCCAGATCAAAAGAGGTCATTGTGCCCTTCTACTCATCATTCATATCAGACCCATCATAGAGTACAATGTCCCATTTGAGATGTATCTTACAAGACACCTGCAATAGCTGGAAAGACCACAGAAGTACCTCACCAAGAGGATCACTGGCCTCAAACAGATGCCCTATGCAACTCGACTGAAGAAACTCCAGCTGTACTCGGTTGCATACCGCCTGCTCAGAGGTGATCTCTGCCTGACATATAAGGCCATGTCCAACCCAGAATTGATGGACATGCTCCACCTAAAGAAAACCTTATCCCCTCGAGCTACACGATCTAGACCTCACCACAACAATAAATAGGACATGGTGGAGGGACAGATTCCTGTCCCAGAGACTTCCCATGCTTTGGAACAAGATTCCAATCGACATTAGGCAGAGCTCCTCATTAGCACTCTTCAAGAGAAACCTTGATGAGTGGATGGGAAACAGAAAGTTTACCCCGGGGATCACTTCAGTGGCTCTGCTGGACAGAGGCACAGGGGAACTAATCTAGGGGGTGGTGAAAGCCAACACATTCTGGCTAGGCTTATAAATGCCTTCAGGCAGATAGCCTAGTACCTACCTATGAACCTATAATAACTTGATTACATTGGTTATTTGTTGCTGCGCTATGTTTGTACCCTGATAAGGAGTCATCAGTAATATCTCTGTGGTATTTTACAGAATGGGACAGCTCAACTAAGAGACCGTCAGGTAAAGTGATACACATTATGTTGATTTGAAACACTTGTACTGATGACTAGAAAATAGACTTCTAGTTTTGTAAATCCTGCCTATATTTTTTGTCCTGTTATGCAGAAAGTAGCTTCCAGCTATAAAATGGTCAAAGTATTCTCATACTGATGAAGACAGGGGCCAACATGCTACGAGGACATTTGGTTTACATATATTAAAAATACCAGGGGCCCAATATACAGCAGTCAGAATCCCCTTTGTGGAGAAGATAAGGTTAAAACAGGACATTTTTCTATTTTACTTTGTAGCTTCTGTCTGTTGAGTAAATACATCAATATAATATTCATTGGCTGAGAGTTGGAAATGCAATATACATTTCAATGAGCTGAAATTCTGAACTGGTAGGAGTATGACAGCCCTTACTTCTAAGTTGTGAGGACTGTGAGGCAAATATTTAAATAGGGGATGCACAGATCAAAGTTCTCTGTATATGGGGAAAGGCTCTTCAGCTCATGGGAAACAGTATCAAAAATTCATTTTTTGTGCTGCATGGACTTTATTGCTAAATTACAATTTACAAATTATTTTCATTGAAACATTGTACAGTTACACAACTATAACTGTATTTACACTGAAATTGGAAACACAGGCCTTCAAACAAAGCCAGCTGCTAAATCTGAACAGACAATCAGTTCAATGTTAACGTTGTACACCAAACAGACTGGACGTATGAAGAAAATAGTCCTCCTAGTTGTCCAGAAAGTTGTCACAGTAAAAATTTCCTTGCTGGATATTCAAGACCTTAAGACAGAATCCTTGCAATATAAAGCTTTCTTCGTACAGACAGGATACTAAAACAGTACATATCATTTGAGAAACAGAATGGAAGATATAGAGATTATACCCTAAAGAACTATGCCTCACAGGAGTCAATGGTGGCATTTTAAGGAACAGTCAAGACTTACAAAATGTAAATAAAACTGCATAAAAAAGTGAAAGGAAAGGGAAAAAAGGAAGACTGCGGGAAAGAAGCAAGAAAAGAAAGAAAGAAAGAAAAGAAAAAAGCAATAAAGAACAAAACAGAAAACGAATAGTTATTTCAAATGTAACATCTGTGGTGAGTTGTAAGTTAGCAAAATGCTTTTAATGGGAAATTATAATTGGATGAGCCATAATTAGTCCCCAAGTTATCTTCATTTCTAATCTGTAGTTTGTTTACCTGAATGAGGTTTATGTTATTTTCTCTGAAAATGATGAAGCAATTCTCTGGACTAATAATATATAAATACTATTCAGAATAAAAAAAAATGTCAAAAGTGATACGAATGTGAGCTAAGTGACCCACTAGCAGACTTGTCATTAATATTTAAATATGAAAACATTACTTTATGGCTTTGTACATCTTTTTATGGCTTAATACTAAAGAAGAAATCACTTCAAGAGTGTGACTTACAAAGAAAATGTGACTTAGTCGTTACTTCCTCTCTTTTGATTCCTTTCGTTTTACAGTATCCTTGCATGTCAGTTTGGCTGTCAGTGAAATCTCATGTTATTTTCTTCAACATCATCTGTTATATCACATACACAATTTTTGATTTAGAGAAGTCAGTAAAGTGGGGGGAGTTAGATACATTTAAAATATAGTCTCAATACAAAACAATAATTATTTCAGTGATTCCTGCTACAGAAATGGTGCTAAAGGAACCAATACATTTTAAACTTGGGTGCAGATGGCAAAGTCAATCTTTCAGCTGTAACATTTTTTCACATGTCACATCTAAACAAAACAATGTGACATGTAGCTATAAAATACTAAACTTTACCAAAGGCAAGAACATTTGCAACTAGCTTAACAAGAAAATGGAACAAGGTCCATATATAATATATATATATATATATATATATATATATATATATATATATATATGTGTGTGTGTGTGTGTGTGTGTGTGTGTGTGTGTGTGTGTGTGTGTGTGTGTGTGTGTATGGGTCCACTTCAAAATCTCGAAAGCTCAAAGTACTGAAAACTCAAAATACTGAATCTCATAATATCGAAAAAACACAGAACACTAACACTTACTATATTCCAGCACAACTACAGACAGAAACATATTGCTCTTCTCCAAGTATAAGTAGGGGGGGCAAGCCCCCTGCACACCCCATGTGGGGGGGCTGCACTCCCCACACCCCCTGCTACTTAAATATATCAACTCCGAGATCACACTCCACAGAAGAAAATGGCAAACATATCATTACATGCTTCATGACTGCCTGTTGTAACCTTAGTCATGTTCCCTTTTAATTTGCTATACTACAACATAACTCATCTTAGTGTAGTGAAGTGCGATCTTGGAGTTGATATATTTAAGTGGCAGGGCTTGTGGGGGGGTGCACCCCCCATGGGTGATGCAAGGGGCTTGTCCCCCTGCTTATAGTTGGAGTAGACTAATATGGTTTGTCTTTTATTTGTTTCTGTATGTACTTGTGCTGGAGTATAGTAAGTGTTGATGTCCTGTATTTTTTTCGATATTATGAGATTCAGTATTTTGAGTTTTCAGTATTTTGAACTTTCGAGATTTTGGACTACAGAGGAAGGGAAGGTCGGGTCAAAGAAAAATAAGCAGCAATCTGCAAAGTACTTGGGAAAAGAGAGAATAGTGAATAAATACTTTCCTTCAGGTTTCCAGTCCCTTCAACAAACTAAAGTTACAGCAGACTAATTTCTACTGTACTGCAAATCATGGCACATCAGTTTGATTAGTCAAAGGCTTTAATTACAAACATCTGCAAAACTAGCTTCTGCAGTGTAAGGATATGGACTTACAGGCTCTGGGGGCATATGAGAAAGCCTGACAAAGAGAAACACATACTTAAAAAAAAAAACAAACAAAAAAAAACAACAGACCATTGGACATGGAATCAAAATAAAACAGCAGTTTTGGTGGAGTACTGGGTACAAAATAAAAAAAAAAATCAGGTGTTCAGGTGGGTCTTTGTGCAGTCATGCATCTTGATGTTTGGCTTGTATTTGACTACTGACTATACCACAAAGTTTTACGGCATGTGGGAATGGCCTGTTAATCATACCACTCATAACTTCTTGTGTGAAGCACTCTTATACTACATATACAGTGTCTGCTAATGTATGTCTGTAACAAGTGTTTTTTTTAATTAACACAGTACTGACCTTTTATTCCCACAGTATTTCAGTATTAGATCTTTACTGTTACGAATACTTGTCATGTTACCAGAAGTGTTCTATTTCAATCTGCCTTAAGATAGCATTTCAGGTTACTACTACAACCATAATTGCCTCAGATATTATATTGACTAGAAACTGACCAGTGTCCCAGGGGAAGTACTGATAAGAAAACATCATTTTCCCACAAAAAATAAAATGGCAAACCATCTGCATCATCTGGGTTCTCTACAAAAATGCTTTTGTCCACCCAGACCTCTTCATTTCCTTTCAACAGCCCTTACTGTTTCCTTAGAAAAGATAAAAGATCATTCCTGTGGAATTTGGCAAACCCTGCAAGTTACTTGGATGGATGACTGTTTCTTTTCTCTGAGGGAGGCATATAGAAGAAATACTGTCATATTTAGATGAATTTTGCTAGGGTTACCAGATGTTTAAAAATATATCTAGTTGGAATACAGAAAGAGGCGGTGGAGGCAACCAAATCTGGGACTATATTAACTGTTTGATGTAGATGGAGTAATTTAGAATTAGAAACAATATGAATAATACTGTTGCACCACTGAGTAAAACAAATAGACATGCACTAGTGCCTTGCTCATATCTGGAATGCAGTGCTGCTCTAAATCCAGTGTTTTAGGGGCACCACCTGAAGGTTACCACACGTGTATACATCGTCCAAACAATGACATTCACAATGTAATCCAGAAAACACTGACAAGCTATTACGCGTGCATGTATATCTCTATTTTATATAGAGCAAAAAACATCACATAATGTTATTGAGACCCACATAATTGGTATATTTTGCCTTGGATAATTTGAATAGAGAAGTTTGACAGTGACAGAGGAGAGAAGTTGAAGCTAAATCTATCTGCCTGTATCCTAAGGGTTTGAGTAAAAGATACCATTAGAGACAAACTTAGTGCAATGTTAAGTAGTATTTATAGTAAATACTACTTAGTGCAATGCTAAGTATTATTCATATGCAAATACTACTTAGTGCAATGTTAAGTAGTATTTATAGTAAATACTACTTAGTGCAATGCTAAGTATTATTCATATGCAAATACTACTTAGTGCAATGCTAAATATTATTCGTATGCAAATACTACTTAGTGCAATGCTAAATATTTGCATGTAAATACTTCTTAGTGCAATGCTAAGTATTATTCATATGTAAATACTACTTAGTGCAATGCTAAGTATTATTTGTATGCAAATACTACTTAGTGCAATGCTAAATATTATTCATATGTAAATACTACTTAGTGCAATGTTAAGTATTATTTGTATGTAAATACTACTTAGTGCAATGCTAAGTAGTATTCGTATGTAAATACTACTTGGTGCAATGCTAAGTAGTATTCATATGTAAATATTACTTGGTGCAATGCTAAGTAGTATTCACATGTAAATACTACTTGATGAAATGCTAAGTAGTATTCACATGTAAATAATACTTGATGTAATGCTAAGTAGTATTTGTATGTAAATATTACTTGGTGCAATGTTAAGTATTATTTGAATGCAAATACTGCTTAGTGCAATGCTAAGTATTATTCGTATGTAAATACTCCTTGGTGCAATGCTAAGTATTATTCGTATGTAAATACTACTTAATGCAATGCTAAGTATTATTTGTACGTAAATACTACTTAGTACAATGCTAAGTGTTATTTATATGTAAATACTACTTAGTGCAATGCTAAGTATTATTCATATGTAAATAATACTTAGTGCAATGCTAAGTAGTATTTATATGTCAGTATTAGGCAATCAGTTTACAGACTATTATAGGTCTAGCTAATGATCGGTGGTCAGAATTAAATCCTGCACCTTGCATCTATGAAGTGAAAATTGTAACCATTATGCCAACCTTCCCTACCTTTTTCAAAGGTGAGAATGAAATTTTGTACCTTGTGTCTGTAAAGTAAACACCTTAACCTATAACTTTTAGAATAGCAAACGTAGATCCCCTGGACTCGAGCCGTGAATCAGAAGCAAACTCGCCTGTTGCTTTTTGTCACACAACTTTATTCGATAACTGCCAGCACCACAAAGTACATCTAGTAAGAATGGTTGAGCGCTTTCATCTGCATTTACCAGATTTCTTCAGAACCATTTCCCCTAACATGTCACTTCCTTTATATACACACATTTTGGCCAAAAGTTAATTACATAATTGGTTAAAAACAAAATTGTTAATTAAAAACAAAATCACTCAATTAACATTTGTTGAGAATAAAAATACAATAAAAGTCACAAAAATATGTATATTAACCACTGTCATAAAATGTACTATATACTAGTACTAAAGTGCTTTTATACAGTGCATGATACATTTCATTATTGGGTCCCTTATACTATCTACCCTATGCTAAAATTTTGAATTTATAAATTCATAGTAAATATATATAAATAAGTAAAAATATATATTGTGTGTTAATGTATAAAATATATATATAAAATGTACTCGGCTGATGAAATTTCCTTACTCTAACGCCAAAAAAGGCTTGATACTTATATGGTCATTTATACCCGGGGGGGATGTGGCATCTAAACATATCTGCCACTTACTTTCTAACCAAGCTAAATATATTTTCCAATTTCCTCCTCTGTCATTTACCTCTACCTGGTCTATAATAGCAAATTTAAAACTATGTTCACTTCCCTTTTCTATAATGTGTCTACTTAGAGTTCTTAGTATCTCCTTTCCTAATACTATACAGGTGCTCGTATACTGAGTTTTGAATTTCCTCTCAGTCTTTCCTATATAGTATACGTCGCATTTCTCACACTCAGCAATATACATAATCGCTGTGTATTGCAATTACCCTTCTTAGGGTATACTACAGATTTCACAATATTCTTAAGTCTCATCCTACATTTTGTGTTAATATATTTACACTGACTACATGCACCACAACTCGTAGTGCCCTTCCTACTGTTTCCTGTGTAGGCCTTTTCTTAGTCTCTATTATTCTTTTTAAATTCAAACCTGTTTTATATACTATAGAGGGTTTCGTACCTAGTATGTTTCCAATAGGTACATTACTAGTAATTATGTCCCAATGTTTCTTTAAAATTTCTGTCATAATGTTGGTATAGGGGTTAAACCTGATGATGCATACTCTATTATCTCGGTCTATTTGGACTTTAGTACTCACCATACTGCCTGTACCCAGTAGTGGTGCATATTTACTACCCCATTCTTTTTTAACATAAGACGTAATGTTGATCAACATATGTTTAGGGTAACCTCTATCTAAAAATAACTTAAAAAGAGTATCTAATTCACTTTGCATAATCTCCTTAGTCGATGACATTCTGGCTATCCTTATGCATTGGCCTTTAACTACATTCTGAAGATGTGGCCAGGATGACAACTGCTATAATGTATGTAGTCATTTGAAAACGTGGATTTTCTGTATATTCTAGACTCAAACCCTTGTCCTGTAGTACTAATCCAAGTGTCCAGATATGCTATTCCCACTTTGTCATACTGGTAGGTAAATTTGAGGAATTCCGTGGTGTTATTAAGGTACTCTAAGAACTCTTGTATCTTCTCTTCTGGACCTTTCCATAAAATAAACATGTCGTCCAGGAACCTAGTGTATAATCCGATGTATTGGTAATATTCACTTGGGAAGATGTACTTGTTCTCCCACTCGAGCATAACCAAATTAGCAAAATGGGGCACAAGAAGCCCCCATTGCAACACCTGAGTTTGTTTATAGTGTTGACCCGAGTGGAAGATGTAGTTGTGGTCCAGGACCAGCCCCATCATATCCATGATGAGATTGATCCTGTCCCAACTACAACCTGAATACTTGGTCATGCTATTACAAAAATATTCAAGACCAATATCTGCCGGTATACTGGAAAATAAATCTTTCACATCAACTGTGAGGAAAATCAAATTCTCCTGCCAAACTTCATCCGTTAGTTTGCTCAAAAATCCCATGAATCTTTTACTATGTGGTTAACTTTAGTATATATATGTTTCATCCAGTGGTCAATGGCTACCCCTAACTTAAATGTTTTCGATTTGGAGCCAGATATAATAGGTCTAAAAGGTGGATGTTCCAGATTTTTATGTAATTTAGGTATTCCTATAATTTTAGATAATAATGGAAAGTCATTTTTGAAAAAGTCATATACTTCATTGGTTATTCTTCTATCTAATAAATACTCCTCTACAGCAAAATCTATCCTTCTATATCCTGTAATTATTTGGTTCAACGACACTTGTTAAGTAGTTACCAGATTCATTTAGGATCTTCTGTATTTCCCTTAGATATTCTTTATTTTCAAAAATCACAATCCCACCACCTTTATCTGGCTTCATTATTCTTATCTCATCATTCATAATGAGATTCTCTAAACATTTCCTTTCTTCAGTTAGTAAATTGTCCTTGTTAGCTGTGGAATCTAACTTGTTATTCTTTATATTCCTGTGTAAAATGTGTAAATCTTTACAAACCATTTTCTCGTATAAAGCTATCGTTTCGTTAGATACAGGAATGTACGTGCTTTTCTTAGTTAACTTGTTACAATTAGTGTTTCCTTTTCCCTCATTCTGGCCTTGATTGAACTGTATAGCAAGATTAAGTCTTCTACAGAATAATTTCACCTCTTTTATGGCATCAAAAATATCAAATTTAACTGTGGGTATGAATTTCATCCCCTTGCTAAACAATGTAGTAATTTCCGTAGTGACCTGAACTTGTGTATAGTTGTATACTTTGAACCCTTCAAAGCAATGTATGTTCAGATGCCTTACTGGATTTTCCTCAGGTATACTGATACTGGTACAAAAAGTAGATGCCTTCTCATTAATTCTGTTGTCTACAGGGGTGGGGGGTGCATGCTTCTGTACACTTTTTCCACCACCTTCTCCGTCAATCATTCCATCTGTATTCTCTATTGATTGTATCCCCTTTGCCATCTATTGGAAACATACTAGGTACGAAACCCTCTATAGTATATAAAACAGGTTTGAATTTAAAAAGAATAATAGAGACTAAGAAAAAGGCCTACACAGGAAACAGTAGGAAGGGCACTACGAGTTGTGGTGCATGTAGTCAGTGTAAATATATTAACACAAAATGTAGGATGAGACTTAAGAATATTGTGAAATCTGTAGTATACCCTAAGAAGGGTAATTGCAATACACAGCGTATTGTGTATATTGCTGAGTGTGAGAAATGCGTATACTATATAGGAAAGACTGAGAGGAAATTCAAAACTCAGATATACGAGCACCTGTATAGTATTAGGAAAGGAGATACTAAGAACGCTCTAAGTAGACACATTATAGAAAAGGGAAGTGAAAATAGTTTTAAATTTGCTATTATAGACCAGGTAGAGGTAAATGACAGAGGAGGAAATTGGAAAATATATTTAGCTTGGTTAGAAAGTAAGTGGCAGATATGTTTAGATGCCACATCCCCGGTATAAATGACCATATAAGTATCAAGCCTTTTTGGCGTTAGAGTAAGGAAATTTCATCAGCCAGTACATTTTATATATATATTTTATACATTAACACACAATATATATTTTTACTTATTTATATATATTTACTATGAATTTATAAATTCAAAATTTTAGCATAGGGTAGATAGTATAAGGGACCCAATAATGAAATGTATCATGCACTGTATAAAAGCACTTTAGTACTAGTATATAGTACATTTTATGACAGTGGTTAATATACATATTTTTGTGACATTTTATTGTATTTTTATTCTCAACAAATGTTAATTGAGTGATTTTGTTTTTAATTAACAATTTTGTTTTTAACCAATTATGTAATTAACTTTTGGCCAAAAATGTGTGTATATAAAGGAAGTGACATGTTAGGGGAAATGGTTCTGAAGAAATCTGGTAAATGCAGATGAAAGCGCTCAACCATTCTTACTAGATGTACTTTGTGGTGCTGGCAGTTATCGAATAAAGTTGTGTGACAAAAAGCAACAGGCGAGTTTGCTTCTGATTCACGGCTCGAGTCCAGGGGATCTACGTTTGCTATTCTAAAAGTTATTGTTGTTTTGTTCCACTTTAACACCTTAACCTATGCCAACCCCCAATCCTCTATGCCAACACCTATTCTGAGATTCTTTTTTTAAGAAAAGCATATATTTGGATATCCCTTGCTGACATAGCAATTTTTAGTTCAAACAGGTCTGCAATATTTGACCTTGCTTCTGACTTCTTTGTTAACTTTTTGAGGTTGATTTTAACACACTGACCTTTTTTCTCTTTTCTTTAGGGGTTTGAGTTTTTTTATGCAGAGTTTGTTTATAGTTTATTTACATCAGAGGGGTATGCCTGTAAACTTGACATTGCATTTGTGGTGAGCAGGAACACAAACAGCTGTGACAGGAATACTGACTTTGGATATATGGGCAGAGAGTTGCAAATAAAAAAATGCACCATTTTAATGATGAGAGAGAAGTAAGGCAGTATGGAGAGCATATTGACAGAGTAATCAGGAAAAGGATGGAACATGAGCTCAGTACGCGAAGGTACAAGATCCAAGTGTGTTGCCAATTTGTGTAGATAAAGAGTTGTAATTAGATGCTTGGTGGGCTCTTGTTATACAAAACTTTCCCTTAGACCCAGGCATTTTACTAGACGACTAAAGGGTGGCAATTGTGGTAGCAGTGTGCACAAGTGGGCTAATTCTAACAAGGCAAAAATGCTGGGCTAATTAGTTTAAATTCATGAATAAGGAAGTGGTGGAAACATTTCTGCTCAGTAGGGAAGTCAAATTCTTAGATACATACTGCCTGGAAAATAAACGATAGATTCTCATTAAAAAAGTCTCTGCAGAGCAATCTAATGCAGTGGGTCATGGAAAGGACAATCCCGTGGATGGAGCACAGCTGGACTTTGATAAAATACTAAATACGAAAGATGTAGGGTGATGTGGATGGCATCCAAGCTAGGAAGTGTAGAAATGGTTTATAAATGAGAAACCTGCAGTTATGTAAGATGTTTGCCATTAAAATGGCTCTTCAATACTTCATCCTTGAAGCAGTTTTCTTCTTCAAGAACTACTGTGACAGTGGCTAGAATCAGTTTGACAAACTCTTCTTTGTGAGCAGATATTTTTGTGGATCACCTCATGACAGCATCAGCTCATGTTTCAATATAAATACATAGTCCTTTCAACTTTCCTCAAGTTACTTCTGCACATTAAAACAGCTCTCAACTATGAAAATCTTGCCAGAAAAAGACTCTACAAGATAAAAATCCTTCAGACATCAGTGAGGAATTGTAAATACTAAATTACTAAATTACAGCATGGAAAGTGGAAAAGTTAAAATGATGAAGATGAATCATTACAATGAGTAGCTCACATAAACACTGTTTCATACTTTCTAGAGGAACATGCATGGGAATTCATGTCAATGGCATGGCTCTGAGTTAAGTTGGGAATTCCTACAGGACAAATATTCTAATTGTTATTTGTTTTAGTTAATGGGAGTTAGAACTAATCCACACAGGCTCTTTTCAGACTCAACATGGAATTACCATCTGGTTAAGTGATTTGCTCAGAGTCACACAGTTAGGCAAATGGAAGCTGAGGGAATCAAACCCTGGACCACAGGAAACAGCTTGTTAACATCTCATAGCAAAAAGGATGTATGGCCTTGCAATTTAGTTGTCTCAGCATAAAATTGGAGAGGCAGAAATAATTTTTCTAGGTGAAGGGATAACACCCCACGATTAGGTGGAGTAGAGACAGGAATGTTTATATTATCCTTAATGGATGAGCAGGATGTGTTTCAGAGAGACACCTTTACGATTAATAAATGTGGCTGGTGTTTTTTCAGAGGATCTATAGCACTGCAATGGTAGTAGGGAAGGTAAATAGGCAATCTTTCTGCAGACTATTAAATTCCCATAGCTGAGACAGACACACCTGGCTTCTTTGAAATAGCCCTTTAATCTACACAAAGTTACTGCCTGTATAAATGCTATCCCAAGTAGTAAGGTACCTGGACCAGATGGCCTACCCATAGAGATCCATAAATGCTTTAAAGATTCCCTGATGAAACCTCTTTATGATTTATATCACACATTTGAGGTAATAAGACCCTCTCTCCATGGACATGTTGGCTAGCCACTGTGATCTTCCTTCTGAAGGATACCAGAACCAGCCTTTCTGCACAAGACTTTAGACATATCTCTCTAATACAGCTGGAAAACAAGGTCTACGTAAAAGGTTTTGTCAGGTTGTTGGAGAGAGTTCTACCATTATTGGTACAACACAAACACAGCAGGATTTTGTTAGAGGGAGGCAAGGGAACTTGGATTTAGTCCAGCTACAGTAAACATAGTTTAGTTGTGTGGGACCAAATTTAGTAATTCCCCCATAACTATCCTCTTCATAGATCTTCACAAAGCATTTGATTACCTTGACTGAGAACTTATATGGGATGATATTAGACTGACTTCCTAATGTCTGATCAAAGCAGGTTACTTTGATCAATGTTTATCGGTCCTTTTCCCCACTGTAGTGCAATCCTGGTGTTATTACATATAGTTTGGGGGTGTGGGGGGCATAGACCCCCACTTAATTTGTTTTCATGTCTGGTTTTGTTTTACATTATTTGGTAAAACCCAACTAGGTGGGGGGGCTATGACCCCCACACCCCCCAACATGGGGGCTGTGTCCCCCACACCCCTACTAACTATATATACTAACACCAGGATCACACTACAGTGGGAAAAAGGACATATACCTTTGACTTGCCTTAAAGTACTACTTGTCAGTGAAATGAGTTTTAGGTGAAATTCATTTTAGGTGAAATTAACTTTAGGTGATTTTGGTCTCAGTGAAATGGGGCCAGTGAAATTTTGTTTAGTGAAGTGATACGAATCCATATATATATATATATATATATATATATATATATATATATATATGTGTGTGTGTGTGTGTGTGTGTGTGTGTGTGTGTGTGTGTGTGTGTGTGTGTGTGTGTGTGTGTGTGAAATCCCACATGTTTATCAGCACCATGCCCCAACCTTTGTCATGTTTCATATCCCTGACATTCTTACTGTTAATCCAGTCCTTTAAAATATTAAATTCTGTCTTGTTCCTGTTATAGCACTGATGCTTGGGTGTTTCACATGATAATTTCCAGAATACAAATCTTTTCATAAGGGTTAAATATTGGTGGAGGGAGAGTTCCACTTAGACCACCTTATCAGTCAAAAAACAGTAACATTACCTCCGGAATTATCTGGAAACAATAACTGAAAGTTCAACTTTCTTAAGTATATTTAAAATTCATTGATGGCATCACCCAAATTAAATCTCCTGGAAAGAATCAATGTGAATCACTTCTTGAGCAAACTGATTTGAGCCTCAGTCAAATGTGTTTTTCAGTCAAATTTGTTCAGTCATTTGTGATTCAGTGAAGTCTGATTCAGTCATCACTCTGATGAAACTGTATACTTGGAAAATCAGACTCAGAATACTGAGTAGAAGAAAAAGTTACCATAGTACTGATGGCCTCCTGTTTGGAGCAATAATTCTTCTGCCCCTTCCTCTTGTGTGAGTTGTGACCAGAGGATTGCAATGGTCATTTCTACAGGGAACAAAAACGCTTAATAAATTGTGGTTTGCTTTATATTTCTTGCATTCGGTTGTTTGCTTTGGATTTGTAGATTTATTAATGTGGAATCAAGATGGTCATTGTAGAAAAAATAGGTTTGCATTTCTGGCAATATCAGTAGCTGAGGTCCTTATAAAATAAACCGCAAGAAAGAGATTCCTTGCTTGGAAGCTTTACAATGGATAGAAATTATCCAATAAGATCACTAGCTTGTTCTTATAATCAGCTAACTTGGAAAGACAAACAAGCCCTTACTAAGGTGAAATGGAAAAAGGAAGGTCCTCTTGTTATACAAATTACAGATGCCCAGTGAGAGAACATAGCAATAGCACAGAGAAAATTCCTTGCAGCCCCCTTCTATCACCTTTACTCAGTTTAAACAGTTACATTTTTGGCAGGATTCCCCAATCTCTTTACAGCAAATAAGACATGCTGAGAGAAAGAGAGACAGTTTTTGTTAGAAATGCAGAGGAAGGGAAGTCGACTAGCTCCACATGATGTGGACATGACCAGTAAGTATAGGCATGTGAGGCAGAACAGCAGAGGTAGCAAAGTAGTCATTAGACAGGAATTTACCCCCTTTTCTTAGGACTGATTTCTGTCTATTAGCATTAGGTGATGAGGCATACCCCTTATCCAACACACAGAGAGGACTTAGCTAAGGTTAACTCATTTTAATGGCAATAGTTCTGAGGGAAATTAAGGCAATTCCAATTATGTAAATACTTTATTATGCATGTACTAATACAAACATAACATATGGGACTGTTTAAGGATTCTGACTTTCTATCTTCTTTAAAGATATTATTACTATTTTGGGTGTAAATATTATCTACTTTGACTTTTTGATTAAGCCGTGGTTGCTGCATATGTTCACATGACAAACTTTCTTATTTTGGGTTTATGTATTGGTTAGAGTTAAAATAATTAAAATGTAATAAAATTAAAATGTTCTTTACTTTCTGGACAGAGTGGCAGTCAGAATGGGAAAATAAATCCTTTCAGTGGAAGGGAAACGGTTTCTGATGCCCTGCAGAACCCCTTTACCAAAGATCATCTAGATTGAAAGGTTGCATCAAATTTATTTTGGTTCAGTAAACACATATATCATTTAACAGAAGGCTGTGCAACCATTATAAACCAAGGGCTCTCTACTGAAATCTCGAGACCCTGTTTTCTGAGTCCAAAGACTCCTGGAAAAAAAGAACCAAAGGCTTATCACTTAGAGGTGCTTAACAAAATCTTGTTTGGCACCTTTCTGATGTCAGTAAAGTGCTTCACAAATCTTTTACTTGATTTTGAAAACACTACAAGTAATTTTGTCTGACAAAATCATATTATTGTTTTATTATTTGTGGGTATGTTGCTAGTGTTAATGTGATGCAGGAGTGTCCAGAAAGTACTTTAATGAGAATTATTTGAAGTGTCTAGGAATCAGATACTATATTTGCACTTTAATGAAGGGAATATCACACCCTCTTCTTTACATTTCATCTTTACATATGGCATATAGTTCATATGTGTTACAGGATTCAAATAATTTGTTGGAAAGGATAAATGAAGGAAAATATGTGCAGATGATGGAGAAGTAAAGACATGGTAAGAGGCAGAGGTGTAAAGACCCAAGTTCAAATATGAAAATTAAAAAAAAAAAGTGTGTTAAATGGAAACTGATTTTTGATTAACATCTCAAAGAATAACATTACATTTTAAAAGAATGTGTGTTTTTATTTTACTTGAAAAGAAATTGGTATATTCATTTTACTTACAAAGTAGTTGAAATAATCTTCCAAGAGAACCACTGGGAACTTCCCTAAAATGACGTGTTTATAGTGCTATGGCGCTTTTTTTAAGGCTTTGACTCACAAAATTACATATGAAATAAATAATAAGATATAAAAAGAAGTGGACTGTACTTTGAAGATGTTTGCTGGTCAGAAGGAAACTACAGAACATTTATTTCTGAGAGTAGAAGACTGAGGGGTTTGGGGAGATTTATTAGTAGGAGCACAGAGTTAGCAGTTTTGTGTGATATGATAATAATATTCAAATAGATTTTTTATGATAAGGGCTCTTTGACTGACATAAATGACTCCATAATCTTGTGCATTGTTTTGAACTTCTGGAAATAGGGACTGACAGCATTTTTATAAAATAGGGAATGGAAAAAGGAAGACATCAGGGGTGATATTAGGTACACTTTGTCTGGAACAACTAAGCATGAAGAGGGTGGTATTTCGTCTAGTTGTTTGGAGTGTTGACTGAATCACAAATGACTGAACAAATTTGACTGAAAAAGACATTTGTCTGAAAACTCGTTTCATAGAATCACATCTGACTGCAATACTTTACTATGCCAAACGGACCTTGAAAATGTGTTTCTGCACACCACACCCCTTTACTTATGCTAAATCCACAGGCACATAACATTAGAGAAAATAAAATAAAAAACACAATGAATTGCTGCTGAAGCTCAAATACATTTCACAGAAATTTTCATTAAAGCAAACATACCTTAAGAATGTTTTTTTACATATTCTAACACCATGGAAACACAAAAGTTGAGAAAAGAAAAAAACAGTGAAGTCGCTGCCTCTTTGCAATTTTTAGTCAATCATGATTCACTTCAATGCGATTTCAGTCAGTTTTGTTCAGGCAATTGTGATTCAACAAAATGTGGTTTAGTCAAAACAACTGCTACCAGTTGTTTGATGTATTTATTTTTTTATTATTGCATGAACATTTTTTTTTTCTTCTTTTTTTCTGGGGATTTTTATTTTGCTGTTTTTATACTGTGAGCATATATACACTGTTTTTGCTATGATTTCTGTACACTCAGCGCAGAGAATTAGATCTATGAACTGTTAACAAACTACTTCCTGTAGTCCAGGGTTTGATTCCCTCATCTCCATTTGCCTCTGAGCAGGTCACTTAACCTGTCAGAGCACTAGGGCAATTTTGAAATTGGGCTATGCTTCTCAGTGGTGTCCTGAACTGCATGCCTAGTAACTGTATGTGCAAGTGCTTTATTGCATCTGTTAATTATATGATTTTTAACATACTGTAAGATACCACCACCTAAGGCAAATAGGAATTCAGTTTAACATCTCATCTGAATGATGGCTACTCAGGAATACAGCAAATATTACAAGATCACTCAAGGAATATGATTCCATACCCCAGGTTTGAGGATAAAGTCCTCAGCTTTCTGATCTTTGCATCATTAAAGGCAAGCATGCCACACGCTGATACTCTGGTGTATTAAGATGTTTAAGCCATAATATAGATGTACTGCATTATGAGGAGCACACAGACATTGATTTAAGAAGAAAGGAATGAAGGAAGGAGAGAAGGTAAGAAAAGAATAAGTATGTAGTCCTGGAACCAGTAAATTCATTTATACAGGGAAGGAATGCATGACCATCAATTAACCTGCCACAGAAAGTAATACAGTTCATGTCAACAGACAGCTTTAAATGAACATAGGATGGCTCGAAGATGGGGTGGATAGGGAAAAGGGAGGGTCATTTATCTAAGGTCCTGACGAGCAAGTGGACAGATTTGACATATCAGTGGTCTTTGATTACTGTTTTTTTTCTTCATAAATACTTTAAAAGCTGTAATCCATAAAAGGAATTGAAAAATCATCTCACGTGGCTCATTTGTCATATCAAAATACACATTCAACCATTGGTTGGTAGTCTGCACAGCAGAAGCAAATGACATATAAAATATGGCTGGATCCTGGATCCACTCCCTGCAAGTTTTTTGTCCTCTTGGTATAAAGAAATAGGGTGTTAAATCTAGTGAAATGCTCTACAGCTTCAAAATGTCAGTGACATAATTATTATGCTTAAAAGTCTACTGGAAAGAGATTCCAAAGTGTTTTCTACTTTTTCACATCTGTTAAGATAGGAGAGAATAGATGGTTCTCAGCACTGACTTCTGCAGGTCTATAACAGATTTCAGCAAACCTCAAAATGCCACCAATCATTCTTCTAAACATTTGAAACGTGTGCCTCATTATATCATAATCTACATTTTTAAACTGTCATGAACCATTTCCTTGTTACATAAATTATATTTCTGAATGTCTTCACATCCAAAAGCAGAGCAAACATTTTTATGTATATACATGCATTTTAAGACCTCCTGTTAGCCTGGATCCCTGGTGCAAAGGGATGGAGTTCTGGCTGTGACTCATGTGACCAGGGTTCAATTAGGGATCCCAGCACTGGTGGAGTCAGGCAAAGATGGAAAGGAATGAAGGGGAGTGGCCTGTTCTCCTCTTCTAGGTAGTGGCTGGGGTTCAATGGGCTTGAAGGCACACAGTGTAGTATGATCTTCCTCATGGAGACCAGAGACACTATCATTCATGCCATGGGGGGGGGGGCTGCTTTAAGAGAATGTCCTTTATGGAAGTAAAGTGATGTCTTCCAAAGATAGCCCATTGCACATGCCTGCCTGTGCTTCACCAGGAACACATGAGGTTAGAGCCAGTGGCAAACAAAAGAAAATGTAACCACCCCTGACAGTTGCCTGGATGATGACCCTTCCTATAACTCCCACTCAGTCAAAAGACTAAATTGCCTGATGGACAGAGAAAGGGTCCAATGCTCAACAGCCAGAGGAGAAAAAAGCTGCAAAAATAAAGACCTTCTGTTAGAGATAGCTGGATTTCCAAACAGTCTTTTGCATCAGAAACACCCCTTTATCTAGCCTGGCAGTACTGGCAAGCCTGATTACAAAATAATATACCAGATTACTCTTTATCATTAAAGGAATTTGGACCCCTGATTTAAAGTAAACATTATACTGTTTGTTCTTTGTTGAGAGAGACACAGAGATTGAAAATAAAGATTCAGTTTTTGCAGTGCAGTAACTATACTAATCCCACACTGCTAAACTTAATCTCTATTTAGATTCGGCAGGCTGTGCCCTCTGCTTTCTTTTATGGTTTTAATTCTAAATCAGTTAGGATCTGCTAGGTACAAGTACCACTTTCCAGGGGTGAACCAGTCTGCTTAAAAGTCTTGCATGTAGCTGCTGATAAGTATGCGGAAGTTGCTAGAATAAAACCCTGCTGGAAAATACACAGAGAATCTTGTTAATAAGCATGCATTTGTTACAATGAGCCCCAAATACATCTAGTGAGATTTTATTTTAAGTTATAGAATGTCAGAAAGAAGGAGGAGCATGCACTGTAAAAACCTGAATGTACAACACTGTGACATGGTAGGTTGTAATTTTATCACCAATTAATTCATAAATGAACTAATCATCATGACATCTATTTCTGTTAATAAGCCTGAGTGCCCTGTTCATCTGTGCTGCTCTTACCCCATTGCTATCCTAGTGACATCAGAAGTATCTCATCTTCAAGAGTACAATGTTGCCACTAGTACCACTGCCCACATACCACTGAAATGCAACTGGATGCTCTTAGATCCTTAATGTCAGCAGAGGTAATAGCCTTTAAGTCATCTGAAGGGTACTGTGATTAATGCAGTACAATATACTCTGCTGCCATTGCTGACCACATATCAGTTACACACACACGAGTGCATGTGTGTACATCTAATAATGAGCCTGATATGGTGGACATAAAGGACAAATACCTTCCAGAGATCAGTTTCACTCAAACCTTCCCACTGATTAGTCTGGAGTTCTTTTTGTGGATCTTTTAGAAAATAAGTTTTGCATTTTTTTTTTTTTTTTTGGTTTTGCTTTATCTAAGTGCTATAATAACTACAGTCAGACCTCAAAACAGATAATTTTAAACAGTTGGAGTTATTCACCTCCTTTTGTACAATAAAAGGATATGCATTAAGATGCATCGATCATACCTCTCAACTGTCCAGATTTTCTCAGAATGTCCAGATTTTTGCCTCAAATTTTTGGTCTGTTCCTCACAAAATTTGTGGGTTTTTTGTTTGTTTTTTTTATTTTGTGGCACATAAGTGAGGACTGAAGTCATTATATGATTAAAGGCATTAAGTTTCAGACGTCATACCTTTCAAAAAATGTATGGTGACACAAGACCTTGCATTCTATCAACTTTCTAAGTTTAAAAGAGCAATATTTAAAATTTGTCCCTATTTGTGGGGCTTTGCCCCCTATTATTTTTGGCTTTGTTTAGATTTGTTTGTGCCCAGTGGTTGAAAGTTATGTGCATAATCAAGAGAAAAATAAACCTGGTATTTTAGTTTTTTTATCCACACTGTTATGTCATACAAATGTAAATATTAGGAGGGAGAACTGATGTGGCAGTGAAGGCATGAAGGCAAAGCGTGCTAAATAAGGAATGGAATGGGATCTCCTGCCCAGACATTGATAATACATTGTAATTATGCTTTTGCCTTTTATGGCTAAAGAATACATTTATTTTTGAATCACACAGACAGTCGTGCTTAAGTAAAAGTGCTTGCTTTGCTTTGTTGAAACACTGAGAAGTGTATACTTTTAGCATGAGCTGTAATTCTAACACTTCTTTCAGAACTATATTATTACAGGAGCTAGTATCCTTGCTTGTTGTTAGAAGCAGCTGTAATTCTAGTCCCTTCTTCTGCAGTAACCATGTTGTAATGTCTTCTTTGCAAGTAAACATTATCCCAGTCTCACTTATAGAGATTGTTTCACTTCTGCAGTTCTAGAATTTCCCTGATGTTCCCTTATTACAACTAACCCTATATGAAATCCTATGTTTGAGCAGCCAGTTACTTTTTCAACAGTGAGTGTATCTAGGACTGAGCATGACAGCTGGTCATGGTTGAGTTAACACCAACATACACTGTTCCCATTCTAATGTCTGCCTTCTGCAGAAGCCTGTCCTTTTTACTTACTCCCTTCATATGAGCTTGCACATTTGTTAGCTGCTTAAGCCAGAACTGCAGTCATATCATGACTCCAGACCCTAGCACATGCATGTACACACGGTCACTGACAAGGGCCTTACATTTCACACACATATCTTGTTTCTTAGTCTCCCATGTGCTGCCTAGCTTGGTAGCTTAGTGAACAGCAGCTGTTATTTTAGGATATCTCCCTTCTGGGTGCCTTGAGGACTATTATGGTGTATAACTGGGGACTGCATAATCCCTGTCTAAACCCCCATTGGTTCACAGGCCTATACTTGAGCGTGATGCCATCCGACTAATACTTTAGACAGTTACATGTGCTCTGTGATGTGAAAACATTGCCATTGTCACAAAGGTCATCATTTCTGCTGGAACATATTTTAGTAATCTTTTTACAGTAACAATGGATGCTTTACCTCATCCATGTAGTATCTCCAAGATGAAAATGTTTAGTCCTTTAGGGTAATTACCCTCTTACTAAAAACTACCACAGAGTGCAAGGGGAATCTAGGACAGGGCCAGTGACTATCAGAACACGTTTTGTTGCTTCCTAGTACTGCACATAGTTGCCATTTGTGGAATATGCCCATAAAATATTCTTATGACTGGCTCCTAAAGGCATCTTTGTAAGTAACTGAGCTGTTGAAAATGGAGCAAATGCTAGTGGAAACTAGTACACTCATGTATAAAAATAGTTTTTGGCTGTACCTTACTACATTAACTTTATATTCTGGGAGATCCTCAGAGTGAAGTAGCCATGAGTCCCATCTAATATAATCAGTGATTACCTCATTTAACAGATATTCAATTCCAGACTCAAATGTTAACATGCACTGGTGCATTAGGAATGAAATGACATAGAAGCTTAAAATACAAAATGGACACAGCAGTAACTGCACAATCTAAAAAAAAATAAAAATAGAAATCCAACCATATCAGGAAATCACTGCTCTGAGGAGGCTGTCATCTTGGCCTCCTTAATAACCAGTGGTCACTACACTATCCACAGAAAACGTCTACCCGTTCATAAGTGTAGTTAATCTTCCCAGCACATTTACATTCTTTGTACAGATGCTTAGTAGTCTAGAAGCCTCACCTGCACTAAACCAAGCACATTATGATCCATAGTGATATCTGGATGACAGGTGACACTGTACTATATGTACTCAATTCAAGTACTACGATATCTAACACGAAATGATGTAGTGCTGGCTGAACTCACTTAAAGCACAGTAAATCCAACCAGAGGATCAAAGGGCAGATTGCCTGTCTGTGATCCTGTGACCAAAATTTGGGAATGAACTCAGGGAGCTAGAAGGATAGAGGGCAGATTTTGTTTCTTTCTACCTAGGGCAAGGTGTAATTGAACCCCCCCCCCCCCCATTAACGTGTTGGCCTTCAGCAGATGCCAAACAACTTACCCATATAATTGTTCTGCCTACAACGAAGGAGAGTGGTAGATATGTTAGGAAGTATGTGTGTATGACTCAATGATGCAATTTCACTCCACCAAAACTTGGAGGAATAAGTATGTGGAAGACTCTGGTGAAGGCCTTTGGAGTTCAGACCAACAGCTACATGGTGGTTGAACTGCATAGAATGTATGTTGTTAAGGGAGAAGAAAGTGAAGGCATGATTGTGTATCAGAAAAGCGAATAACTGAAGCCACAGGCATTCAACTTTGGAGCAAAAACTTTATAAAAATTAAAAAACTGCTGTGCTAGTTTGACCAAATGGATTTCCTTTAACTAATGCACTGGGCTTATACCAGAGTGACCATTTTCTGTCAGCAAAGTAAATTTTACTCTTCCATCAGTAAAATCTACATAGCACTCCATAAAATAACAGAAATGCTGTTGTGTTTAAATGTATTCTTTGACATACATTATTGAAATTATTGTAGCTACATTACAGAGGCAAAGAGGAAAAAGGGATGACTCAAACTACCCATCACCCTTTGCCCTTCATCTGTGCCAGCCTTTATCTGCAAATCCTAAATACAGATATTTCTTCATGTTTTCAGTACAAAGGTTGATAGGCTTCCCCTGTTAGAATACCAACAGATATTTTATATTTTTATTCATCTGCATTTTTCTTTGATAAAATGATAAATGAACTGATCCTACAGTGATAAACAACAACAAAATAATCAGGCTCATAATATTGTTAGGTGTATCAGCTGCTCATCTACAGTAATATTTATAGCAATCTGGCATAACAACCACAGCAAGCCCAACTCTTCTGACAGGCTTTCACAGCTTCTGTAAAACATTATAGGATAAGATGTTCCATAATTTGGGACTTATGAAAGATAATGTGCTCTTCACAGCTAGCTGATGAAGTAAGCAGAAGAAGTTAGAATTCTGAAATGCTATAGAGATTTAAAAGAGAGAGAGAGAGAGAGAGAGAGAAAGAATGAGTGACAGAACTGAAATCTGTTTATCAATTACTATGTGAAATACATAAAATGGAGGTTAAATGGAAGGTAATCGTATTTTGATTTTTATCTGCTCCTGATTCAGCAACATTTATTTGCTTTTATATTATCTGCATGTTGTACCACTCAGTCTGAACCATTATGGATTAAGGATGGGTACATGAATTTATGGGCAAGGAGTAAGAAGTAAAAATTACAAAGCTAATGTGGCCACAGAGGTATGGGAGACCTGCAGTTACAGAAGACAAAAAAGCGTATACAGCAAGTGGAAAGGAGAGGTTGGGGAGTTAGAGAAGACATTGTATAAGTTGCTGAAGGACAAACAAAGACTATGAAGATAGTAAAGGCATTAAGTTGAAACGGACCTTTTTATGTATACAGCAGAAAGGAGAAAATGAAGAAGAGATCTACCAGGCTAAGAAGAGATGGTGGGGGTGGAATAAAAGAACCTGGAGAAAGTAGAATTAGAGAAGGAATATTTCTCTTTATTCTTCACAGAAGTGAAAAGGGAGAGAGTGCCATGGTGGATGGAGACCAGGCAGAGGTGAGAAAAAGTGAACATTCATGAGAAGAAAATGGATGCCCTTAGGAAGGATAAAATACATTGGCTAGTTACTTGGTTCCTCACACTCAGGGCCGGAGCTGTCTCATTTTGCATCCAGTGCCATTCCCCAATCTGGCATCCATAAAGTCCATTCCAGCTCTGCTGCTCAGTGTTTGAAAGGTACCAAATGTTAATGAGCTTCAGTCCTGTGTCCTGTGGGCAGTACTGACATTCAGTTCTGTACCAGCATTCAGAAATGTTGGTATAGAAATAAAATGCCAGTGCTGTACTACCCACCAATGGGCATCTCCCGATCATGCCTCCTAACACCTTACACCCGGGGTGGCTGCCCCCTTCACCCTAACCTATCTACACTTCTGCTTATAGGCAACAAGTTCAGACCTTTATTCTGCCAGATTTCCTGATGAAGATCTTTAACCAATGCACTGCAGTTGTACTTAAGTACAAGGGGATACCAAGTGTAGCACCCTTGTGCAAGGGGAAAGCAGGAAAAAGATTTGGGGAATTATAGGTTTGATAGATTAAAAGTGGTGGCAAGAAAGGACATGGAAAGAATTCTAAAGGAAAGGCTCATTGCTTTCTTGGGGACAACAATCTTCAGGACAATAATATGACTTCATGGTCAGAACAAAATATTACTCAAACCTAATGCAGTTTAATAGCTGGGTTAGAGGTGAATTTGTCAGTAAAATATAGGTAGTTTTGTTCACCTGGCTTCAGTGCAATGAGAACAGTGGGCCAATTAGGACAATGGGGCACCTACCTCACATGCCAACCTGTAAGGATTATTAAATCTTTAAAAAATGCTTGACATTTTACAAGCTGCCGTTAAGAGATCTCACATGTGACTATTTGTTAGGCAGCTTGTAATCTGTCTAATTTTCAAACATCTATTTGTTTAAAGGTGGTAGTATTAAAAACAGAAACATGTTATGTAGAAAGTTTACAAACTGTCTAATAAGACATTACAGTAGTGATCACTTAATGCCAGCTTGTAAGCTGTTAATCTTATTTTAAGTGTTCTGTGAAGGGGGGCCAAATTCCTTTGTTGTGTATCTCCTTGGATTCACCAAAGCCTTTGACTAGGTTTCATACTGACAGCTGATATGAAAACTGGAGGGGCTGGGGGGCAGGATCAAGACTGAGGAAACAGATTGCATTCTGGCCAAGAGGTCGGACAAAGACAGCTGTGGTGAGAAGAACTATGCCAAGAATAAGAACGGTTACTTGTGAAATACTGCGGGGGTCTTTCATAGGCTCATAGGTAGGTACTAGGCTACCTGACCAAAGGCATTTATAAGTCTAGCCAGAATGTGTTGGCTTTCGACGCCCCCTTAAATTAGTTCCCTGTGACTCTGTCCAGCAGAGCCACTGAAGTGATCCCCAGGGTAAACCTTCTGTTTCCCATCCACTCGTCAAGGTTTCTCTTGAAGAGTGCTAGCAAGGAGCTCTGCCTAATGTAGATTGGAATCTTGTGCCAAAGCATGGGAAGTCTCTGAGACAGGAATCTATCCCTCCAGCATGTCCTATTTATTGTTGTGATGAGATTTAGATCCCTAGAGCGTGTGGCAAGAGGGGATAAGGTTTTCTGTAGGTGGAGCATGTCCATCAATTCTGGGTTGGGCATGGCCTTGTATGTCAGGCAAAGATCACCTCTGAGCAGGAGGTATGTAACCGAGTACAGCTGGAGTTTCTTCAGTCGAGCTGCATAGGGCATCTGTTTGAGGCCAATGATCCTCTTGGTGAGGTACTTCTGTGGTCTTTCCAGCTGTTGCAGGTGTCTTGTAAGGTACATCCCAAATGGGGCATTGTACTCTATGATGGGTCTGATGAGTGATGAGTAGAGGGGCACAATGACCTCTTTTGATCTGGATGCAAACCCTTTTGTGATTAGGTGGGCCACATAGAAGGATTTTCTAACCACTTTGGCAATGTGATTATCAAAGGAGAGATTACTGTCTACTTGGGTCCCCAGATCCCTTATTACGTTTTCCTTATTTAGGGGACTACCACCTATGTGGTAGTTTGTGGGTACTTTGTTATTTCCAAAGGGAATAACTATGCACTTTTTGGCATTTAGCTTGAAGCCATGATTTTGACACCAGGTATCCATCTCAGTGAAACCCTTTTGGGGGATGTCTGTGTCAGCCGGTGAGTCAATTATAGCCCCTAGTTTGCAGTCATCTGTGAACTTGGTCAGCCATAGTCCTCCTTTGCTTGTCTGTACCTCTGAGAAGTATATGCCGAACAGGAGGGGTCCTAGGACTGAGCCCTGGGGAATGCCACTTGTAATAGGTTTAGAGTCATACCTAGCACCCGCAACTCTCACCATGTGGGTTCTGTCCATGAGCCAACTGGCAACCCATCTTGTAACATAGGGGTTTATGGTCAGGCTGGTGAGCTTGTCTATAATACCAGAATGGGAAATGGTGTCAAAGGCCTTTGCGAGGTCTAGGTAGGCTGTGTGTACCACCTTTCCCTCGTCTATAGCCTTGGTAACTATCTCAAAAAAGTCCACCAGGTTTAGGAGGCATGATCTCCCCTTAACAAAGCCAAAATGGGTAGGGTCCAGTGTTTGGAGGTTCCCAATGTCTCTGTTAATGAGTTCCATGATGATGCGCTCCATAGCCTTGCACACCAAGCTAGTCAGGCTTATAGGGTGATAGTTCCCAGGGTCTGTTGTGGCTCCACCTTTGTGGAGTGGAATAACCATTGCTGTGCACTACTCTATGGGTAAGTAGCCTGCGGAGAGGCTGAGTTTGAACAGTGTGTTTAGGTGAGGGGTTAGTTCATCTAGGATGCAGCCTGGGACACCATCCGGTCCCACTGATGCTGTGTTTTTGGCTTTGGAGAGGGCTATTTTAACCTGAGTAAATCACAAACTGAACCAACACCACAACCAGTAATGAGTCTTTATTGCGATCTGGTACCTCAGCCTTTCGCCTTCAAAGGATCACAAATACAAAGTGCAACCAACTGTTTTTTATACAGAAAAAATTAAGTTGATCAGCACTAATTATTCAATTAACTACATTAATTAATTCATTCATCATATTTAAAGTGCTTACACAATATTTTTCTTATCTATAAAAAATATCAAAATTAAAATACCTTCAAGTTAAATATGCTTCTGCTATGAGGTCACACATATTTTAATTCAAATATACAAAATAAATGTAATTTTCCACTGCATAATTACTTTCAAATCACTTATGCTTTGGTTTTAAAGTGAACGAATGCTATGAATTACATATATTGTTATTATATTGTATAAATTCTTCTTCTACATACTAAAGTGCACATAATTATTAGTAAAACATTTGCAGTTAGTTATATCAAAGAATAATAATCTATTATAATTGGACAAAAAGTTCATGCTAGTATAAACAATGATATTATTTCATAATGCTATGCAGTATTTTAACCTGAGTGTCTGTGATTTCAGAGGCTCTACATTCTTATGGTATGGTTTTGGGCCTTTTTGGGGGTGAGAGGGGGATGAAGTTTGCACTGAACCTGTCTGCCAGGATATTGGCAATATCGGTTGGTTCAGTGTATTTCATGCCATTCTGCATTAACTCCGAGCAGATCTGACCATTGCCACTTAGATTCTTGACATAGCTAAAAAATGCCTTGTGGTTATCTTTGGAGTCCTTGGCAAGTTTTCTTTCAAAGTTCGCCTTGGACAATTTTATGAGGGATCGTGGTTTCTTGCTGATACTGATCAGGGATGTCTTCCTTCTTGGGATTTTACTCTTTTCTGTACTAGTTTCCTCCTTCTATTGTATAGGTTGTTTATGGCAGGGGTCCACCAGCCTGGTTTCCTTTTCTTAGAGGAGTGAGTCTTGGTTTTGCTTGGGATAGCACGATCCATGATTTCTTGTAGGTGCCCGTATATTGCATTAGTAAAGGATTTTGCAGCTTGGACAGCGTTATCCTTTAGTATGAGGGCTTTGAAACTTTCCACCTCTCTCTTAAGTAATGTGAAGTTTGCTTTTGAAAAGTTTTTCACGGTGGTTTCCTTGTCTGGGGGTGGGGGCATAATGTGGATATCCAAAGTGACTTGTTTATGGTCAGATCTCACCAGCAAGGGGTTGACTTCCGGTGTGGAACACCAGTTGCCCATGTTGGTGATGGCCAGGTCCAATATGTTGTCACCTCTGGTGGGAGTGTTGACCAGTTGTTCCAAGGCATTTGAGTTTATAAATTCTAGGAAATGTTGGGCAAGGGAGTTAGTACTTGAGTAGTTTTCCCAGTTAATGTTTGGGTAGTTGAAATCACCCAATATTAGGGTGTTTGGTAGGAATTTTGTGTTACCCAGTGTTTCCAGAAATGCGGGATGGGGGTCCTGGGACATGGTGGGTGATCTGTAGCAAGCTACAATTTGAATTGCAGTTTTGCCCATTGTTAGTTGCATGTGCATAATCTCTGAAGCATCGTGCTGTGCCACTAACCTGGAGGTGTGGGTATTCTTGATGAATATGGATACTCCCCCGCCTTTTGTATTTCAGTCCGGGTTCTGTGGCCAAAAGGTATGGTATGAGTTGTAGCCTGGTAGTGCTGAGCTTCTCTCTGGAGCCTTAAACCTGATTTTTGTTACTGCACACATATATCGATTTTCTCCATACTGAGGAGTGCCTCGAGTATGTGCATTTTGAGGTTTACACTTCTGGCATTGAATAGTATTACCCTCATATTTTTGTTACTTGCACTATTTACGTTGGTGGGTTTGTCTTTTGAGCCTTGCCTAAAAAGGCACTATGGGGGTGGCAAGAGCCTTGGCAAGTATTCGAAAGTCTAAGGGTGACAGGTACAAGCCATCTCTAATGAAGCAGCATGGCTTGTCGAGCATGTCATCCCAGGCAGACAGACACTGTATCCTCTTTGAATGACACCAGAGACTTAGCCAATTGTTGAAATTGATAATTTTTTTCTTTATACCGTGGTATCATTCTTGGTGAGGGCAGCATGCTACTCCGGGCCAGGGTCATACTGGCCTGGGCTATATGATCAGAGAGATCTTCCATGTCTCTTTTCATGTAGTCCAGGGAGGTATGGCTCAGGCCATTCACACCAACATGGACAATGACAGAGTCGTATTTGTACTTGTTCTGGAGTGACCTGAATGCTTGTGTTATGTGGCAGATCCTGGCACCTGACAGGCAGCTAACAGTAATCTTCTCCTTATTCAGCCTAGTGAGTGGGACGTCAGTGTACCTGATTATAGAGTTACATATTACTAGTATGTTGGGTATGTTATTTTGCCTTGAGGGCTGTGATTGTATGGCACACTGATTTTGTGAAGTATATGTTTCATGGTTTATGTTGGGGGGTGGAGGTTGCTTGGATGTCTGCTTTGGAGGGCTCTGTTGCTTTTGCAGATTTTTATTTAGAGTTCCCGAGTATGTTTTTGTGTATTTATGTGTGTTTTTTGCCAGTGCTGGTTTAATGGGTCTATGTGAGACTGGTGGTGTAATGCCAGTATTTCCCTTCTCCTCTTGACTGTCTGATCCAGTCTTGGGTTGAGAGAGCTTAGCCTCCAGTTTGGCTGTATAATTACATCTCTCGCATGTATTAGTGTTTGGTGGTAGGAGGAGAGGGTTGTCTGTGTACATGAGGCAGTTGTAACATTGCCTCAAAATGCCCAGATTCACCAGTTGGACTGGAGAGTACACCTGATACTGCCCTTTGGACATGCCTGGCTAGGTACAGTAAACTGTTTTACTGAATGGCTTGTAAGGATGAATAGAGAGCCTTGTCCTTCTGTAGTGCTAGGGTTTATAAGTGCTTGCTATGAGTTTTGAGCAAGTGCCGGGCTGAGAAATGAATGGCTTGAGTGCTTAAGTTGAAAGTTAAGTTTCTTGTGTCCAGTTCTCTTTACTGTGTTTACCTCAGACTTATCTGAAGGAACAAAGGACAGGATCGAGCCTGTTTGTAGTTAAAGCAAAATTAGACAGAGTACTGAAGAATGTGGAGGGAAAAAGAAGCTATGGAATAGCCAGAACCATGGAGTAGAAGTATAAAGTCCTGACTACAGGCTAGGTGATTTAAGTTCAGTTAGTGGCTTGGGCACTGACATGGGGAAGATGGACATGCCAATCCTAGGGGGAATGGTGGGCTGGAGTAGGACATGCATAGCCACACCCCCTCAAAGGAGGGATGGAGTTGCAGTGAGAATCCTGGTGGCAGGCTTATGACTCTGAGCCACTGCTTAGTGCTAGGCCTGATTAGGATGTGCATGGGATTATGCAGTCATAGAGGGAGGGTACTGTGAGGCCTTGTGGTGAAGCCAATAGCCTAGTCACCAGAAGTAGGCTTAGGGACTAAGACTCAAACTACTCTCATTGCCAGAAATTGTGAGATCACAATGTCTTTAATGTCCACCTTGATGACACCCCCTGTTGATGATTCACATCACACATACCTCTCAAGTCTACCTCATCATGAGGAATGTACCTCATTTGGTGGTCTTAAAAAGTTCATGTTCCTCAAATTTCCAAATTGGAAGGCTCTGACACACATTCAGTATTAGGAATTGTTTTAAGTGAAATCCATGGTAAACAGAAATTAATCATATTAATTCATTAAAATATCTTTACAAGTAAAACCAGCATATTTTAAGCATCCTGCGCCCTTCCTAGTTGACGTTGTTAGTAAGCCATCTGTATGTGTTCCACATTTTACCCATATGTTCCATATTATCAGGGCTAGTGTTCCTCATTTTGGAGATGGAAGGTTGAGAACTATGATATCACATCCTAATGAATCTGGCCTGAGGGAACTGCTGAGCTTCAGTCTCTTAAGAGGAATCATGTTGGTCTGCAGACAGGGAAAAATGGCTATGGAATGACTTGATAAGGCTGACTAAAGGGAGAGAAATGTGGCAGATTCAGTGCTGATAATTACAAATTAATGCATTAGGGCCACAACAATCCCAGTATGAAGTATCATCTGGGGGTCAAAATAAAACTAAAAGGAACAGAGTAGGAAAAAGTATCTGGTGGTGCTAATCATGCCTGGACTGGACCACCAGCAGCAAGGAGAGAGAGAAACAGAGACTGAGCAGTAGCAGGAGCAAATACAATTATGGGGTATATTCTTAGGGGATAGATTAAAGCAGCAGAGATGCAATAATTCATAACACTATACATTAACTTCAAATCTGTGCAACAAGGCCTATTTTGCCTCATGAAGCCTGATAAGCTGTCATAATATTCATCCAATACCTTCTTAAAGGACGGTTTCTCATTATACTCCCTGACAGTACCCAGAAGGGCATTTCAACTTCCAGATGCCTTTTTGAGAACCAGTTTATGGTCTTGTTTGTACAAACTTATATGGTTCTGAGTAACTTATTTTGTGACATATCTAGCCTTCTACAGAGACCCAATCTTTCCCACAAGAATATGGTCCCTGTAGTCTTATACACCAAAACAATATCCACCTTCCATTTCTATATTTTAGGAGAAATAATCTTAAATATCTTATTTAGTTCTCATGTCTCACACCTTCAATTCTTTTCTGAATTTTTTATACCTCCTTCATATTTCTTCAAGAAAATATAAATATTCTTTGGACTGAGATACCATAATGATGTATCATATTCTACCCTTAGTCTAATAAATTTCAGACTATGTTTCTGTTTATATAAGGTCTTCAGGATTTAATTACTTCAGAATTCAATCATCCTGTGACACATTTTCACAAAATTATACATACGATCATGAAAATTCAGCTCTCATCAACAGTTATGCCAAGGACTTTGTATGTATCGACACGTTCAATTGATTTGATAAATAATAATAATGCATATTCACCTTCAAATTGCCAAAAGAAAATTGTTTAGTAATATCCTTATGTATAAATACCTACTGTTGTGTTTATTGTTAGGACTTTGGACCGTGTATAATGTTTTATTATATTTTCTGTCTATGTCTACTGTTATGTGTTGGAGGTTTTATCCCCAGGTCTCCCATGTAAAGGTGTATCTTTTCATGGCCAGTTGGACTATCCAGGCTAACACATGCAATAAATAAATAAATAAATAATTTTACCAGTTCCTGTACAGTTGTTCAGACTGGCTAAACAGTATGATCAATAGTTTGCCTAATTTTATGCCATCAATGTATAAACAATAGCAGACATCAGAGGAAATATTAGTGTATATCAAGTAAAGGCTGAATTGTCAAGGTCCCAGTACAGAACTCTGTCTGAGGAAGTCCCTGTGCAAACTCATTTAATCCTCATCTTAATATGTCTTATTTAGCCTGCTAAAATCCATTCAGTAATGAGTATGCTACTTGCTTCAGTAAACCAGTGTTTTAACAGTTTTCCTGTTAGCATTTACTGCACCATCTTGTTAAAGGCAAAGCACAATTGTATATAAATCGTATTAGCTTGCATTTTCCCTTATGCAGCACTAAATACATTATGATAAAAATATTATAAGTACAGATAGGCCTATATTGTATGGGCATACTCAAAAATCTAAAACAAACCAATATTGTTAAATTCTTCTAACAATTTTTAGATATTTTCAGATATCATTCCTGTATTTGAGAGCTGGCTGTAACATTAAACAGGTCTATAACATTCTACACATTTTGCTACCCATACCTACCTAACCCCTAACCACCCCACTCAGTTTCTCAAACCCTTCTCCCATTCCCTCCTTTCCCTCTCCAGTACACCCGGTACCCCTTCTACATATCGCATAGCTCACTTTATCTTTTGCGCAACACCTAAACGCTACTTAATCTACATGTTACTTTTCACTTTCTAATTTTAAATTCTCTTATACACAATTTCTCTCATAATATAATTCTATCAATAGCTACTCATCTAACTTCTTATCACAATCAGCTGTGTATTTTCTTTTCCTTCCATACCATTCTATTCCCTTATCCACTACAAACAAAACCCCTTAACCTTTTGATAACTCCAGAAGTCTATGATACCACCTACATAGACCAGGCTAACTTCAGTTACTCCCCTCTGCACAATATACCTCACATCTTACTCAAGTATGATAAAGTAATAACAAAGCTCTTTGACTCACTTATACAAACTGCATCTGGCTCCCTATTACGCTGTCACAGACGCAGGTTGTCAAATGCGTTTTTGTCAAACTGAAAAGTGCGAAAAGGCAAAATAGCGAAGTGGCTTTTCAGCGAATTCTTTCCCTGGGAAAGAATTTGCTTGGTCACTTTCGCTACTTTGCCATTTTTGGCATTGTAGTGCAATCTTGGAGTTGGTATATTTAAGTACGGGGTGTGTGGGGGCCACAGCCCCCCATATTATGTAATGTTTTACAGTTTTTTTTTTTTTGGAACAGCGATTTCTTTCTCTTGGAAAATTGGAAAAAAATCGCTGTTCTGAGGTTTTGACATTGTAAGCTTTCGCTTACATGGGGTCGATTATGTGTCGTTCACTCTTCTGAGCATGCGATATCATAATATAGACCCACGGCATCCCATCTTAAACTTAGTGGTGATATTCCCCCAAAACCTGGACCGAAAAGCAATCTGCTGGAACCCCTCAACACATCCACATTACAGCCCCAGAGTATATTAAATGTAGCCCAGAAAGGATCTGACCTATTATTCCTATACATGAATATGGGAAGTGTAGTTAAAATTCATGAACTTCATGCCAGTATCTCACACTACTCACCTGACAATGCTCTGCTAACAGAAACCTGGCTGAAGCCAGAAATAAATAATAATGAAATTATTTCCCCAGACTATAGCACAAATAGACTAGATAGAGGAAACAAATGGGGAGGAGCTGGAATAGCTATTATATTTAAAAATAACCTCATACTAGAACGTCTACATCAAAATGTTCCAGTATTTAATAACACTGAGATACTACTTACCCAAACTTAAAATCATCTTGAACAAACATTTAATCATTACAGGTACCTATATTCCTCTAGGAAATAACATCGCCACAATTGAAAACATTCTCCACTGGACTTCCTTAATTCTACCTTTTGAAACAATTATAATGGGTGACTTTAACACTGACTGCAATTCAGAAAACCCTACTAAGTTTATCGACCTGCACGGCTTCACCTAAGTTATACAAACTGCAGCCAGAGTAGATAAAACCTCCAAAAGTCAGACTATTCTTCACTGGATCTTATCTAACAAACTCTCCACCGCTCATCAATCTGTCTCCCTGCCAGCATCATTGATCACTTCTTGGCCTACCTATTTATGCAACATATTAATTCCCTCAAAAATACTATATATCGACAAGTCTGTATAAAAAAAAATTTGGTATTCAAACCTTCATCTCCACTCTCCAACTTTATAACTCCTTTAAAGACTCTACCCCTAGAAGCCACCGTTGACTATTTCAACTCCACTTTTTCACTATACTAATCAAACTAGTACCACCTAGAACTATAAAAACAAAATCAAATTATGCCACATGGATAACTAAGGAAACTAGAGTACTAGTTAAATTCAGAGATAATGACTGGGATCAATGGCACATAAAGAGATCTCAGATCAACCGTGAATCTTACCAACAACTTAGAAATTTAGCCAAAAAGCATATTAAAGAAGACAAAAAAAATGACTACAATAACATTCAACTAAAACATCAGAACAACCCACAAAAATTCTGGGCAGCAATCAATAAACTTCTCCAACCAGGTCAACCACTGGCACCACCGCCATCTTCCACAAATAATATATATAGTACTGCAACTCAATTTAACAAATACTTCACTGAAACCATACTATCACTTTCAAATAACAACAGCTCTATGCCTCCAACCAACCCTCTACACCCAATGAGGATGACATCACCTTCTCCTTTAACCCTGTTCTGACCAATACCATAAAAACACTGCTTAGAAAACTTAAACCTACAACCTTAGCAGCCAACAAATTACCAGCAGAATATCTCAAACTAGCAGCTGACCCTATCTTCTACTCTATCTCCATTGTTCAACAGAACATCGTGTTCCACTTATTTGGAAATTTTCATATATAATCCCACTACACAAAGGAGGTAACTCAGCTGAACTCTCCAATTATAGGCCTATAGCTATTTTATCCCCACTATCCAAAATATTAGAAAAATGGTTTCACACACAACTTCTGCACTATCTCTTTGCTAACAATTTGCTATCAGACACACAGCATGGATTTCATCCCAACCATAGCACCACCACTGCCCTTCAAAGTTTTACTAACACCATTAATCAATACAGGAATGACACTAAACTAGTATCTTCCATCTACCTAGATCTGTCTAAAGCTTTTGATATTGTCTCCCACTAGAAACTTCTAAATTTACTCTCTGACCTAAAACTCAGTCTCTCTTCTCTTGCTCGGTTCCAAAGCTATCGAAGTGGCCGACAGCAAGCTGTTAAATGGCAGCAAGGCCTCTCTTCTCTACTGCCTGTAACTTTGGGGGTCCCACAGGGCTCTATTGTAGGTCCCCTTCTCTTCACTATTTTTACAAACAATCTTCACACTGCTACCCACCTTGCCTTGCTTGTCTAATATGCAGATGATTCTACTTTTATCTGAGCTGCTACTACCCTACAACAACTAAATGATATCACACAAAAGTCCTTCTCTGCTAAGGAGTCATGGCTCTCTCTAACTCACAACTAAGTCTTAATCCTAACAAAACCAAAGTTATGCTCTTCCAACCCACTAGAGCCATTGCTTCCCCCCTCCTGCTTTTTATATCACTTCTTCTAATAAAACCATAATGACTATAGTACCCCAAACAAAACTACTAGGTGTGGTAATTGACAGTAATATGACATTTGATATTCATATATCTCAAACTATAAAGAAGGTCCTTATAAAACATGCACATTATACAGAAACAAACAATTTCTAAGCAGCACTACAAAACAGGCAATTGCTAGAACCTACCTCATCTCTACTCTCCTATATGCCTCCCCCATTTTTACCAGTCTAAATAAATCTGACTACAATAAAGTAGTGACATTTGCCACAAATTTTCCATACAGATCCCACCATTGATTGGCTCTGAAACAACTCACCTGGTTAGAACTACCCTATCACTTATCTTATATCCAACTCATAATGGCCCATAGACTACTATACCAATCTGAAAAAAACTCCTTCTCTCCAAAACCTACTACAATCCTACTCCAATAATTGCATCTTACGTTCTTCTAATAAATCTCTTGTACAAATATCCAAATCTAATAATAGTGTCAGAGACTCTCTTTACTCCTTTCACATATCCAAAATCTGGAACACTCTCCCTCAAACTATCCAAACTACACTTAACCCTGCACACTTCAAGCAAATATGCAAGAGCCACTTAATTAACAATTGGCTCTGCCCATGCACTAGCCCTGACTAAACCACTGCTACTTCTGTATTTTTTACCCTCCCATTACTATTTCCTCTCTCTCACTCACCCATCCTCCCCCTCTACTAGCTACCTTAGTATTACCCTCTCTCCACCATAACTATTTAATCTTATGCCTAACTCTTTATATAGCCATTTGTCTATATTATTTTGTCTTCTACCTCATTTCTCCTCTTCCTTTTTCCCTACATTCTCCTACCTCCTCTGTAATTGCCTTACTACTATTCTCTCCTGTCTCGCTCTTTCCTCTTCTCCTCTGTAATGATCTCTCCTGGCCCATCCTCTTCATCAACTATTTCAGGAGAATTCTAATATTAGATACATTAACAAATGCATTTAAAAAATGTTCTTGATCCGTTATTGTTAACCTGATAATGCAATGACAATAAGATACTTCATAGGTATCGACTTTTATAATTGTTGTGTCTACGTTATAATGTTATACATCTATGTATTTTTGCTTTGCTCTACTTTACACCCATGTAAATTTTTGCTTGCGTTGTTATTATCTATGCCATGTTTACTTTGGTTTATGGAGCTTTTCTCCCAGGCCTCCACTGAAAACGGGTTCACGCCCAATCAGACTTTCCTGGTAAACAAATGTCAAATAAAAAAATAAAATCAACAAAAATTTACTTTTGCAAATATACTTAACATTAGCAGCTTTCCAACCTGAGGACATTTCAGTTTTTCATGTGATTTGATAAAAATAACTAAGGATGCAACACATTTACCCTTCAAAGTTTTCAAGGTTTTGTTCCATACATCATTAGTTTGCTCATAACTCTAATAATACCATTCTTCTATCAAAACAGTATTTGCATTTCTTAATTCTGCAGGAATGTCTGTTATACTACTTTTCATACCATATAACATGCTGAAATAGTTAATAAAAAGTTTCCATATTTGTCTTCTGTTATTAGCTGTTTTACCATCTTATCAAAGTATGAACATACTGAACTATGAGTTTCCTCGCCTGAAATAGTTAAAACAAACCACATGTGATTTCTTTCAGGTCATCATTTGGTCTTACTCAATAAATGTGAAAGTCTCCTTTTTGCACCAAGTTTTATTAATTTGTTTAACTTTTTATGCCATGACCTTCCAAGCTTTCTATTTTTAGGTAACCTATTTCTCTTCATTATCAAAACTGTTGTATAATGACTAAATGTTTTAAGCAGTACTTGTTTTTCTTGCATTACAAATAAATTATCTATTTATCTAGTGAAGTTAACATCTTTGTGTTCAAATATTATCTTCCAAGACATTCTGTCAATAAACTTGATGATTTTTTTCCATCAGCTGCTAATTAATCAGTATCTGGTTTCTACTACAACCGGTTGTATAGAGGAATCATCAAAGCCTAACTTTTCATTGATAACGTGATGATAACTGCATGCTAAGAAGTGTAAGGAAAAGAACTATCACTGGTCTCATCTGGGATAAACACACAAATATGCAAGATGTTCTTTTACCCTGTGGATCTGGTTAGTAAACATTCTCTGTGCAGTTCAGGAGGCCATAGATGGAGAAAGACAAGGTTGTCAAGATAATGGAAGAAACCCAGAAGAAAGCCAACAAACACTGCATGAAAAATAGAGACAATGATATGGCCACAGACTGCAAGAGTTGAAGCTCCGCTCACTAGAGATCAAAAAGATGGGGGAGCATGAGAAAGGTTCTCAACAACTTGTCAGGGGTTAGTAAAGAGAGACCCATGGAGCCAGAACAATGGGGAGAAGGTAGCAAGAAGCAGACTGGATAGCCCAACTATTCCCAAGATCAGTGAAATTATTTATTCGCAGAGAAGAGA
>NC_056747.1:291084937-291092437 GCF_019279795.1 Protopterus annectens | reverse complement strand
ATAAGCCATAACTTTCTAAATGTACATCATAATGGCTGAGAGCTTGTATATGCATAATAGCAAATGATACATTAAGAATGACAAAAAAAAAAGAAAGCATTATATTCAGCACATCACATCATCTTATATCACTCTTCCTATCGGTTTTGGTGCCTCAAAGGTCTATCTTGGTCCACATGTCTTCAGGTTTTACTTTTATTATCATTTTATAGGTTCAGTAATATTATTTCTATGCTTTTTTTTTAAATAAAATTATGTAAGCTGAAAATGTCCATATACATAGATTACAACCATCTACAATTATCAAAAGACATATTAGTAACATTGGTAAGAAAAATAATTGTAATTACTATATATCTGATTAAATTAAGTCATGCAGACCTGCTGTTTCTGTGGTGTATATTATACTCTAGTAAAACAATTCTGGTGCCATAACATAATAAAGCAAGACTTAAAATTAAGTAATTAAAAATATTTTGACAGTCACTTGTCAATCAGAAAATGTCAGTTTATAGATGAGAAATTAACATGAACATAACAAGGTGAATGACAAGACAGTAAGTGGGGGGGGGGTATTCAACAGTAAGAGAGGAGCATAAAAGTCATTCCTAGCTGTCCAAGAAATATTGTCATATATACTTAAAGTATAGTTTTCTTTATGTAGTAGCATAACATCCAAAGCAAATATTCAGTCAAACCATATTGTAGGAGTTGGAGGGGCAATGATAGACTTTACGCCAGAATTGTTGTCCAGTTTTAGAACTGATACTATATTTCTAAACCCACTTGTATTCACTTTTACCAAATGAATGAGAGACCAAAACCATTAAGGAAAGCACTAGTCTTTGTATGCTGTAACAGCTGAAGGGCACACGACAATTAAGTATGCTGCTGAGATATTCAATAAAACAGTTCTTATCTTTTGCTTCATTCTAAGACACAGGCTAGTTAGTGCAACACCAGTGACAGGGAAGGTTAATGTAGATTATCCTCATGAGAAACTGGTTGCTTTCTTAAGGAACAGACATCTCTAGCGCAAAACCTAGGGAAACTGTTTTATGACTGCATTTCATGAGAACCTGACGAGAATACAGGTAGACGTAGTCAACCTGGTGTTCAGATAGGCCTTAGGACCTGTGCAGTCTAGGCAGCTAGTAAAAAAAAAGCTGGAGGGCCTATGGCAGTATCAAGACTAAGAAAATTGGACTGAGGTATGGTTAAATAGTAAGAGAAACATAAGGTTGCAGTGAGATGACCAATGTCAGAAGTAAGCAGAGTGACCAACAAAGTGAAGTAGGAGTCAGTCCTTGGTCCAGTACCCTACATTGTATTTGTTTCAGACATATCTGAGGAAACAGAGAACATGATGAACCTCTGCACTGATATCATAAAAGTTATGTACAGCAATGAAGGCTGGGAAAATTATGTACAGCAATGAATGCTGGGAAACAATCTAAAGAAGGCTTTGGAAAGACTAATCAAGTGGACCAACATGTTCAGCTGAGTTTCAGTGGAGATAAAAGCAAGTATTGCAAATGGACTACAACAACCTGGTGTGAAAATGTCAGCTAGGGAGTAGAAATGACAGTAATAAAGGAAGGAAAGATTACCGAAATGCTGACCTTATCAGGAGCAAGGTGAGAGGGCAACAACCAATATAATGCTGGGATGTAGCTGGGCCCTGGCTAATCACACTTTGGTACTTTCTACAGTTCTGAAAACATACAAAGACAGGAATATAAACCTGCTATGAGGAGTTCAGAGTAAAGACAACATAAGGGTGAAGAGAATGGAGTTGGAGGGATATGACAAGAAACTATTTGAGCTAAAGTTCTTCTCATCTGAAATCAGAAATTACAGGAGGATATGACTGACATGTGTGGTCACAAGATCATGTCAAGGAGAGGTAAAAGTGATGTAATCCCGAGAGGGAGAAACAGAGGGGGGCCAACTACTTCTTAATTTTGTGAAAGCATTCCATCATGGAAAGATTTGTACACAACTGGAATGTACTACCAGAATGCATGATGGAGATGGAATCCATAGAGAACTGAATAGGGTTTGGGACACTTGGAGAAGGGGTAACGGGGAAGATAGGAACAGAGAGGAGATAAAAAGTTGAAAGTATTTAAAGGACATAGACAGAATCTAATATAATGCGGTGTCCCTTACAGGCTTATTCTTACCTAGATAAACACAAACTAAAGTATAATACTAACTTTCATGCAAGTTCAGTAATTTATCATGAATTATAGATACAATTTTATATTTTAATTTATACATTATGGTTTTGAACAAGCACGTAACAATAAAATGTAACATCCACAATGCAATGCTCAAAACATGTTTTTATTTGCCCTTTTAAAGCAAATGTTTGTTATATAAACATTCTGTATATCGTAACTAAAATTTCAGAAATAAACACTCCAGACTTAAATTCTCTTATTTATTTTACATTTTCAGCCAGGTAAGTACATTAGTTCCAAGTCTATTTTCAAAAATGACTTGGGCTAAAACATGTCAGAAACATTCAGAGTAACATTTTGTAACAGATAGAATAAAAAAGTAAGCCAGACACTTTACACCAAAATTTTAAAACATCGCAGAATTACTTCTTTTGACTAAGAATATCTAAACAGGTTAATAGGTAAAACTGTATGACACACCTTACCGCAGTGAATTTTTGCAATGTAAAACTTAGGACAGAGCATTTAAGAAACCTATTTAGCATATAAGGTAACCTTAGTACTAGTTACTTAAGATACATATGAAGGTCCATTTGATAAGACCATAATTGTAATGGTATCCTAGTGTATTAAACTATCACAATAAATCCAATGACAGTATAATACAAGATACCTGGTAAGTATAGTTCTCATGACCATAGTAGGTGAACTAATGTAGTGTTAAAGGGGGGGGGGACTTATAGCATTTAGGTGAGGTTGGAGATATAGTAGAAGACTGAAGGTACAGGCAATAGTGTAGAAAGACAGCTGAAATAATCTGACAGGTGAAAAGGAATAAGGGAGAACAGGTAAAATACATCATAGATGTGTCAGGTATGTTAAATGATAGAAGGGACTGACAGCTGAATATTAGGAAATAGCACTGGATTAGAACGTAATAGGAGATGTGTAGACCATAGGAATGTAAAACACTATACATGGGGCTATACGAGTTTGCTGCTATTGTTTTCACTACATACTTTCATATCTGTTTCCTTGCTACCAGCCAGTCACTTCATACACACCATCTGCTACCTCATATTTCCCTCTTTTACAATGCTTCTGTTTGCCTCCAGTACAAGTCAGCTTCTGGTATTGACAATTACTTATTTAGCAGAGGTACAGCATGGAGAACTATCAGAGGTATAACATAGAGAACTATCATACAGTAGTGTAGCTAGGAAGGGGCAACTGCCCTGGGAGCAAAGTGATCAGGGCACAATCATCAGCTGATCCCAATCTCTTTTTCTTTAATATATGGTCAAACCTGATCACTACAGTGCTCTATGTGTAGTCTAAACTGTAGCAACTGCGTGTTACACTGTAGAAAACAGTTTCCCCTGGATTCACTATCCTTCTGTGCAGGACTAGCTTAGTCCTGCACGGAAGTGGCCATTTAGGAGCAGGAAGGCAGCGCTCCATGTATATTAATGAAGGCACACTGCCTGAGCTCCTAAACTTACACGGAGCAGGTACGAGTGCAGGGGGCATGTCTGAGAGCACAGCTCTCAGAATATACATGCCCCTGCAATGAAGAACAGCAGATTATTAATAAAAGAATGCGTGAGACTGCTCATAGGTCTTTGCATACCCCCAACAACATCCCCCACGTTTACAAGAGCAATAGTTAAAACAGCAAATATAAAGATTTTTTTTTATGAAACAGATTAAATTTAACCATAAGTGCACAGGTATGCCTATCACTTAGCTACGGTTAATGCAGCTTAAATGGCACAAGAGGATAAAAAACAAGATATATGCAAATGAAGCAGTACAGCAATAATGCAGTGGGCAGAGCATCTGCCTTATGAGCAGTCATTCCCGGTTCAAGTCCCACTCCAGTACATTCCATTTTCCATGTCAGATCACTTTTTGACCAATATTTTTAGTTGCATAACCAACTAAATAACATATATTTGTAACCTGGAGTACTGCATTAAATGCAGATGTGAGGTGTCATTGTCATAATGTTGCAAAGTGCACAGATAATCACAACTGCCCCATACAGTATATGTACACAGGAATCAGGGATACAAATGGAAGGTAAAATGTGTAATGAATAATAACTGCATAAAGTTTCCTAAATCACCACCTTCCCAAGAACCAGTACACATTACTGTCTAAATTAGTGCATTGGTAAGTGGGAATAAGCACTAGTAAGCAAGCATAAGCACTATTAAGCAGTAGTAAGTGGGAGTAAGCCTATTTAAGCAGTAGTAAGTGAGTTTAAGCCCATTTGCATGGGGGTAAACAATGCGCACACAGGTTAAGCAAGATTGAAACTAACTCTCTGTAAACATATTTAATCAGGGGTTAGCATTGCTTACCTTCGCACAAACCCATGCAAACCTACTTACAATTGCTTAAAAGTACCTTAAGCACTCTGTATGCATCACCCGCTGTTCCAGCCAGAAACAAAATAAACACCCTTTGCAGGTCTTGAACCCAGGACGCTGTACATCATAGTCACAGTAGTTAACCACTAAGCCATTACAGCAGTTCTGTAGGAATGAGGTATCACCAAACAGATCCTCACTATAGGGAATTCAAAATGAACATGTGAAAGGAATCTATATACAGCATTATGTTGTATAACCTACTGCATAACATAAATATGTGAAATGGAGTACTGCATTAAGCCCAGATGTGAGGTGTCATTGTAATAAAGTGTTGAGATCCGCTAATAAACACAAGGACCCCATACAGTGCATGGTCACATGAATCATGGATACCAAACACATATATAACATGTAATGAATAATAAATCAATGCCAGAAAGCAAACAGAATGCAACTTAATTATTACGCAATGCCAAACATTGCACAGCCCAGCCTAGTAGGTGTAAGCAATGTGTAGGACAGCTAACTCAGTCTGCCCATTGGTATAGCCCTTTAAGCAAAGCCAACCTTAGGTAAGCAGATTTGCCCGTAGCTTAGCCTTTTCAAAACTGTCCAATCTTGGCAAAGTGCAGGAAATCAGCCCTATTTAAACCCAACAGGTGGGAAAAGATCTCATAACTGGTTGTAGCTTCCCCTTGTAGGCAATATGTCTGAAATGGGAGAGGGTGTTCACTTTTGGGTGCAGAACTGGGGCATCCAGGAGTCCAGAGTCATGGCAGGAGTCCTTGTGAAAGACCATGACCAGAGACTGCTGCAGGGCCAGTACCAGGGTTCCCAATATAAAGCAGAAGCCTGGGATCATCTCGCCCATGACCTCACCAGTGCCACTGGCATACCCCAAACTGGTGAGCAGGTCAGCCATCACTATGCTGACCTGAAGCAGCGAAATGGGATCTCTTGGATCAGTGGATCCAAGAGGCTAGGAGGACAGGGGAGGTCCCAGCCATGTGTAAGTATCAGTCCACTACCTGTTTAATAATTGCCAGCTCATGTATATTATGGATAGTTATGGCTAAATATTCCTCTTATGTCCTTTATAGTGGCAAGTGAGCAGGCTACAAATCAGGAGGCCCATGGATATTGCTTGGAGCAGTTGGAATGCACGGCAGGTTAGTAATACTCTTGCATGTACTTTCATAGGAAATAAATCTAAAACTAGCAGTAAGTTAATTGCCTGTAGAAAACCTGTGTTGTTTAAGGCATGTACTGCATACACCAGAGAATATGGCAGGAAGAGTCTCATATAGGTTGTATGTAAATAAAAGCATAATAGCCTGACAATAAAGGCTAACTGCTGGACTGCATGTGTCTACTCTGGTATCATATGGTAGTGTAGATTTGCAATCACTTAATAATACTGTTGTATTAAGCACTGTTACCCACACTGTGCAACATAAATAAAATGTGTAGGAATGCCTTGATATGACTGGTGTAATCCCAAGAGGTCATATAGTACAACTGAGAGAGACATAGACAGAAAACAGTGAAAAGACAGACAACAAAACCCAAATAGCACACTCAACTGAAACATGAACTGTTGTATTTTTAGCACACACAGCCATAGTTCGAATCCTGGTAGTGGTAGCAGGCTGCATACAGAATCATACCCCACAACTGTACAGATATGTCCAGTATATTGGTCCATATCTGCTGCCTGTCACCCTGTCCCAATGGAAAATCAGTGGGATGATCCCAGATGTTTAGGCAGCAAACAAGAAATACAACTTATTGTCAGACTTCCATGAGAACAAACCTGTCACTCTAGCAACTCCCCAAAATGTTATGAGAGTAATAAGCCAAGTATGTCCCATCTACATCCCCATGTTGTCAAGCTGTGACCCGAGTGTGTACAGTAACAGAGTGAGATGTACATGCATAATACTAATGTGGAATCTGGTAATTTGTGCGGCAACAAACATTGCTCCCACAGGTCTGTCAGATACAAACACTGTGCCTAGAAATAAAAGATTGATACCCTATACTGGTACTGTTTATTCTGGTATTGTATGGCATTGTGAGTGTTGCAGTTGCTCTGAATAACAAGGTATCACTCATCACTGTCACCCACACTGTGCTACATAATATAACTGTCTAGGAAATCCTGTATAAGAGTGTTGTAATTCACTAAAGGTTTAAGAGGGCAATAGTCAAAATATGTCTCGGTTCACCTGCATGTGGTCAAAACATGCCCAGAGTCTGTGCAAAAAGAGATGGACAGGTATGTGCATAACATCAACCTGGAATCTGGGAGTATGTGTAGAAACAGTTAGTGTTAACAAACAATTCCTCCACAGGTATACCAGGTAAGAGGTGTATACTGTAGGTAAAACCAGTTCATGTATATAGTTGTCGACAGTCATACCACCGTCCAAAGTAAGGCAATAGGGTAGTGTACTAATACTTGTAAGGTACAGATAACAGCACTGATTAGGAAAGTAATGTGAACTACAGGAATATACAAATTGTTAATTGACATCTTTCTCCTCCCCACACACCATATTTGCAACAATAAACTAAATACCCAACTCAATTGGTATGTGCTGCCTTAACTGTAATGTTTGGACATATGTCTTATTGTTCGATAATTATTTAAATCTGTTTCTGTGCATGTGCTATGTTGAAATATTCCCACATTGGTGGCATGGTGCCATCAATGTGCCTGCATGCTGTTATAATTACCACTGTGGTCCCATATATGCCTGTGTTCTGTTTGCTATGCAACTGTTCCATATCTGGTGTCTGGGTTAATGGGAATATCTATGCATGGTGTTATACCTAATCCTGGAATGTATTGACTATTACTAACTTACATATGTTGATAAAACAAACACCACAGCACTATGGGAATGCGGGTCCCAGCGGACCCACCTGTCCCA